>NC_090282.1:79037326-79337932 GCF_037392515.1 Haliotis asinina
CTTGGTCAAGTAAGTATTAAAAAATGAAAAAGAACTTTTTAAATCACTTCTGTGTTGACGTGAATGTTTCTCATCAGGTTGTCAGAAAACCCACTGTACTGAGATCATATTAATATCATGAGAGTTAATTTTGATGTTGCCTCAACCAATTTCTGTTAAGTTACAATGCAAAATGCTTTTATGACATTATTTGGTAGCTACAGATTCCTGAATTTTGCCAGTCTTTTTTCATTTTTATCAGCTGTTTATTATTAGGACTGGCTGAAAACAAATTGTTTTAATTCAAGATGATCTTTCAGCCTCTGATGTTTTCTCTTCTCTGATAATCACTGGTATGGTCATGGTGCTACCCATGATGATAGAACTTATTGAAAAAAAATGAATATTGTTTCTTTCGTAGGGTGCTGCCCCATCAGATGCCCCTGTTGTAGACACAGCAGAACAAGTCTACATATCATCTTTGGCACTGCTTAAGGTAACAGCCATATTTCCTTATTCTTAAATCTCCTAGTGGCCAAAAATCACAACATAAATTAACTCCCTTCTTTCTATCAAATCCAGTCATGTGTTACATCATCTTAGATCCAATATGGCATCCACCACTGATCCGGACTTAGTTGATTAAGGGGCGAAGGATAGATTCAGTATGTTAATTGTTATGTCTAACTGAAAAGCAGAAACAAGCACAATGGAGGGTGCAGGAATTATTTGACACAATGTGTTTGTTGATGTAATACTTAAGACATTTAATGGCTAGCTTGTCCTTTTTTGCAACGAAGGGGCCGAAGATGCCATTGGTACGCCAATGTGGCCATTACATGACCGGGTTCTGTCTAGTCAAAACGTTTGCCCATCATGCTGGGGAAGAGGTTCTGCTTTCCCTGAAGCAAACAGAAATTACAGGGGATAATCATTTCTGAAACATCGTTGATTGCATAACTAAATCTGATTGCAACCAATCACAAATCCAGAACACCACGAAAGAGTTGTATTAGCACAGAGGTTGCATTGGAAGATATGACAGGAGTAACCTCTGTGTGAAGAGAATAATGCCACTTATGCATGTAGGAAGGTATTTTCTGTAACTGTAGAGTGCTAATCAGTAGTGTCTGAAATGTGTTCTTATTATTGTGAGGTTCATGAGGTTCATGTTAGTGACTGACTCTATCATTTCAAGTAAACATAAATGTATTTCAAGTTCGGATGTTTGATTTTAACGTTTCCAGGGAAACAGTTAACCTATTGCCAGAACTGAGTATGCTATGCCCTTGATAGATTGTGTTATGTAGCTATACAGTGGAAGCCCTCTAAACCGACATTCATTTAGAACGGCAAAAATGCTGGTATGGAGGGCATGCTGGTTTAGAGAGCTTTACCCTTTTCAAACTGAAAATGATGAAATCTTTTATCAGCTGAATTTTATGTTGAAAAGTTAATTTCAGTCTTGTCACGGTGAGTGACTGACAAACTATGACTTTCTCCATAATCCATATTCCTTTTCTAAGGAGTAGTATAATTAACAGTGGACGCGAGACCACTATTAATTATTCTACTTAAGGCAACATCAATTAGCTTTATGTCGATGTTAATTTACTGTGTTGTTTATACATGCTCAGCCAATCAACAGGGGAGCCAAGATTGCAGATGCTGGTTTACAGAGTGTTAATTACTGCAGAAGCAGTCAATTTGATGGTCTTTGCTGTGCTGACGAACAATAAAGGGCATGTAAATAGTCATAAATTAATGAGCTTCTGACGGGACCAAATTCTAGTGCTGATATTGAGAGCATTCCAGATTGGAGGGCTGTCAGGTTAGAGAGCTTCCACTGTATGTTTCTGTAATTTTTCTTCTACTTAAATTGAATGAGTTAATATGTATGTGATCAGACAAAACATCAGTTTTCACATTTTCTCTAACCAGCTCCGAACATGTCAAATGTTTTAAATAGTCACCCATGGCATAAGAAAAACAGGAACAAATCTTGACATGTGTTATATTAATTCTGTACCCACATTAGCCATGAACAAGGATAAGATGACCCTATAATTTTATCATGCTTGATGATAATAGTTGTTTTTTTATGTAGATCTGAAAATGTAAAAACAGTGTCTGCCTTGTACAAGCATCTGAAAACAGTCATGTAATAATGATCTTTTGTGTGTGTTCAGATGCTGAAGCATGGACGAGCTGGTGTACCAATGGAGGTCATGGGTCTCATGTTGGGGGAGTTTGTGGATGACTACACGGTCCGAGTCATCGATGTATTTGCCATGCCACAGTCAGGAACAGTCAGTATCAACAAATCCTTCTATGTAGTCAATCAGTGTTAAAAGGATCCTGTATTTGTCATGTTGATGAGCACGGTTCGAGTCTCCAATATCTTTGAGCTTGTGTATAAATAATCCATGAAAGTGCAGTGTTCAGTTTGTTAGTGTACGGTATGATGGTGACTGTCTGCATTGTGTTGTTTCTTGTTGATGCTTCTTATTCATAAGACACTGAGCTATACTGAGGACTAGTATTTGTCTGTCTTCATTTCAGGGCGTGAGTGTAGAGGCAGTGGATCCTGTGTTCCAGGCCAAGATGTTGGATATGTTGAAACAGACGGGAAGGTGATTATTGACAGCTCTATACAGCATAATGTAACAGCCTTTATATCAATGCCTGACATTACATAATTCTGTAAGAAGCACATCCTCAGTATCTCCAGGGTATCCCTTTTGATAAATTTCCACTATACCCTGGATGCCTGAAAGGCAGATCAACAAGGATTTGGGGTATGGGGTAATCATACACAGAAATTGACAGGTCCGAAACTTGAAAAAATATATGCAAGTGTGCCTCTCTCAAAGAACTTCTGTATGGTTTGAGTTGCTAAGTTTAATCACACAAGTTAAGAAGCGAAACTGGGTTGTGATTGGTATGCTCAACTTCCCAGTGTAGACACCTGAAAGGATAAAGCCAGCCAAGGGAGGTAATAAATTCATGTCGAACCATGGATGCATCCGGGCTATAGTGTAGACTTATTGGAACGTATAGCCTGTAGATATTGAGGATATAAGTAACAATGCTTTGGTTGATTGTTATATTTTAGATAAAATTAGTAAAATAGATTGCAAACAAAAATCACAGTGTAGAAAGAAAACTTATTAAAACAAATATAAAAAATTATAGGCAACATGTATTATGCAACCCCCTCTACAAAGCTGTATTGATTTTTTGTGTACTCTATGAGATAGTCATTTAACTGACTAACTTTAGCCTTGGTCATTACAGCTTAATGAGATCCTTAAGTTCCTAGGTGCTGCTCTATAAATCCACCATAGGACTACATGTCCAAAGTCCTTGTTAAGTAATAGGTATTACTTTAACCTTAGTGCTAAGATCACTTTGTACAACAGGACGTTCAGTGTAATGGATATAATTCATCTTGTTGTTCTACCTTGTTTAAAGAGATCATTTGAAATATCATTTACACTTCGGTTTCAGTTTGGGTTGTAATTTCAGTGAGTATTTTGTGTTTGTGTTTGACAGACCTGAGATGGTGGTTGGATGGTATCACTCCCATCCAGGCTTTGGCTGCTGGTTGTCGGGTGTGGACATCAACACACAACAGAGCTTTGAGGCTCTGTCCGAGAGGGCTGTTGCAGTTGTTGTAGATCCCATACAGAGTGTGAAGGGCAAGGTCAGTGTGTTCAGTCAGCTGCTATCAAAATTGTTGAATTAATTTTCTTGGACATTTTGCAGAACTATTCATATTTTGCACAGATGTTTAGGGTATGTTAAATACTGTTTTATCATTGATTTCAACCCCATTGTTTTCAGCTACCTGCTTTAAATCCAGTAAATCAGCTGTGTTGCTTACAACTAATACAAGTTACATCTATCGAGGACATATGTACCAATGCAATGACATGGGGAGGGTCATTCTAGAAATATCAGTCATAATTTCCAGTGCTCATTCCTGGTGTCCCTCGTTGTGACGTTGATGGAATCTTGCTAAAAGAGACGTAAATTCACTCACTCATTAATAAATTTCAATCTGTCATGACTGCATCATGACTTAACAATGCACAGACAGTTTCTTTTTGTATTGATGCAAAATGATAACCTTGCTTAAATGCTGACTAATCAATGGATGACTTTCAAATCCGATGCTATGTCAATGAAGTGAGGAATTGGCTCATCATCAGCACTTAAAACTTACAAACGCAACCACAGCAAATGCGCATCAGCAGTTAGCTTTTGCTTTGGTACTTAATCTGATAGATTTTTCCATTAATGTAACATGAACATGTGGTGCTATACAGTTAATGATGTATGTTTTATTCTGATGAGTATTGTATAGTGACTTCGCTGTATGATTAAACCCCATGTACATTTGTGCACCAAAAGTCTTGCAGCATCTGTTGTATAACTGTTAGGCAAGTCGCTGGCCATTTCTTGTGCATTTATTTGATGCCACACACCTCTTCACCTTTCCTTTACACCTTAGATACTGAAATAATGATGTTTTACACAGGTTGTCATTGACGCTTTCCGCCTCATCAACCCGAACATGATGGTTCTTGGACAGGAACCTAGACAGACTACATCCAATCTTGGCCATCTCAACAAGCCTTCAATACAGGTAGATACAGTCTGCAGGTGCCTAGTTGTGTTACATCTCCATGTGTTATCCGACATGTGGCGGATTGATGGTTACATGTATTTACCCATGAACCAATTCCTGTCGTAAGAGACAAGTAACAGGACCAGGTGGTCAGGCTTGCTGACTTGGTTGATGTGTGTGATGATATTCCAGTTACATATATCGATGCTCATGATGTGGATCATGGGTTTTTACTTTGTGGGACCTTTTTTATAGATCACCATCTGGAAAATTGCAGGGATGATGTTAAACGGCAGATGAGCTCTCATTGATACGTATATTTTGTTCTGTATTTGTCTGCAGAACACATCAAAATCATGTTTCATTTGTTTCTTATTTGAATTTTGCTTTTGTGTTTGAGATAATACGAACAATTGTTATCTTTAGGCCCTGATCCATGGACTCAATAGACATTACTATTCCATTGCCATCAACTACCGAAAGAATGAACTAGAACAAAAGGTATGTAACTGAGATACTATATAATCCATTGTACTCCATTGTTCTTTAGAAACTGCATGGTGAATTATTTATCAAGCTACATCTGTGTATGAAATTAGAAGAAACAAAGAAGTAGAGTCATTCTTTAAATCATTAAATTTGTGTATGCTTACAGTGAATGACATGTGAAATCAATAATAGGGCCATGCAGTCTAAGTAACCTTATCCCCAGTGTTATTCGTTACACTCCTACACTGGGTCTAACAAAACCTAGTAGGGGGTCGTGTCAGGTAGCCTTTGAGATTAACCATTCAGAACACAACTTACCAAATTGCAAAAGTGGACATTCACACATACCTTTTGAACTTTTACCGAATGCAATTTTCCATACAATCGCTTGCGGGTAATGCACATGGAGCATGCCACAACCATGAATAAACAGTAGCTGAAAATAGTATGTTTTGGAACATTCAAGGATGTAAGCTTGTGGAAATAGTAGCTAATGATAACCATGTGAACCAAAACCAAAAAGTATATGTACTGCAGGTCAAATATCAGTGCTTTTTAAGTCCCGCTAAACCCTTAACAGTAGCTGTTGTCTATTGGTTGAATCTGTTTAGTTGTCTTTGCATTTGATTGGATGGTCATAGATTGCTCAAAGGTTACCTAATGCGACCTCCTAGTAGGTTTTGTTCATCCCAGTGAAGGAGTGTAACGAATAACACTGGGGTTAGGGTTACTTAGACTGAGCGCCATGGTGACATACTTTTGAAATGAACTGTGAATGATCGTATGCCATATTTTCCCAGTATATCTTATATTTGCACCTCTCAGTATTTCTTGATATCCATGGTCAGTTTCATCTGCCATATTTTCTTGATTACAAGTTTCACCCTTGCTCCTTTCATCACTGTGATAAGTTCTCTGAAGTGTATGAGTGGTCCTGATGAGTTGTAAGGTATGTCCGTTCACACACATTGGATGCTAGCACATACAGCTTGTTTCACTGGAGCCTCTGTCTGGCTGCAGATGTTGCTGAACCTACACAAGAAGAGCTGGGTTGATGGCCTGATGTTGCAGGACTACAACACCCACTGCAGCCTCAATGAGAAGACTGTGAAGGAGATGCTGGATCTGGCCAAGAACTACTCCAAGGTGAGAGTGATGTATTTGTGGTCGGAACCAGGGATCTGGCGGTCACATTAATGACTTGTTAGTTAGTTTGTAAGCTGTCAATCTGACAGTGTTGCTTAAGGGGTCCTGATTGTTAAAACCTTAGCATTGTCAGCTTAATTCCACTGCAAAGATTTACTGTACTCTAGATCTCAGTCACAAGTTAAGAGACAATTTCATTAAAAATCTCCTAATTCATGTTAATATAAATTGCAATGTTTATGGCCATTGGGAGCAACTACATTTCAGTGAAAACAGCACCAGCAGATATAGGAAGGTCTTAATTCTTAATTTTGTGTTTATAATATTGTATTGAATGCCAAATCAGAAATTTACAATAACCAGGTTAGAAGTGCTTTTACATTACATAGTTAAGAATCTATTGTTCCTTTATCTAATTCCTAAAGTTATCAACATGACTGCAGTATTAATTAATACCTCTGTCTGGCAACATTTATTACCAAGAATGATTTGTAAATTGTGATATTTCATTAATTGAGTACATTCTACACTGGAGTAACAATTGTGCTCTCATAAACGTTGTTTTCCCTTATTTTTATTTTCAGGCTTTAGAGGAAGAGGAATCGATGACACCAGAGCAACTTGCCATCAAAAATGTTGGAAAACAGGTGAATTACCAACTTCCCCATGCTCCCAGTTAAATTACCACTTCCATTTCTGCTCAGTAACATTGTGTGAATGAAACGATATGGCTATATCGCTATTTTTCCACAGATTATCTCATTGGTATTATGCACAGGTTTTAGTCATATTTGTAGCACTTAGTGTGCTCAAAATATAATCGTGAAAGTATAACTTCAAAAGACCATTAGTGAAAGACTATCATGCTTATTTCTTGGGAGATGTTGATCTCATGACCAGTTCTGTGATAGTATGAATATATCCACCAAAGATGATGTCCTTCCATGGACTTCTTTCTAGAATGCCTTTGAATATTTTGAACAGTTTCTCATGTTTATTCAAATGTCCAGTTGTCCTTATGTCCAAACCTTCACAAGGATGGAAGACGAGATATTATAAAAATCAAAGTCACCAATATTTTTGTATTTGTTACAGGCAGTTTCTGTTTGAGAACTTTTTAATAAAAATTGTTTGTGTCTTTAACAAAAAATCATACTTAATGTTTAAATATTTTTGAAAACAGAAGTGGCATCATTAAGTTTTACTCAGCCTTATAAAGCCAGCTAGGGGCACAGAACCTATTATTTTAAAGTTCGGTCAGACCAGTTTTATTTTGTGTTTTATGGATCTGTCATATTTCTAGAGAATAAGAAAAATAATTAATTTAATTTTTCCCACTCCAGAAATAACATCCTAAAGTGTTTTTGTTTTCTCTCATCAAAAATGTCCACTTTCTAGAAAAATGTATACTTTGTTCTTTTTTTTGCCCCTATAGATAATTCATAAATAACCTAAAGTTAAATACGTAAGTATTTAGAAGGAATAATACTTTGATACTTTGCCTTTTTGGATTTTCAGGGGACAAAACTCTGTAAAACAAGAAATAAAACTGGTCTGGCCTTTGCTTTTAATTTTTTTTTCTGATTGCAGCTCAAGTATATGTATATATGTGGCCCAAAAGTTAATATCATCAGACTACTATCTTTAACTAAACACAATTCCATTTCTAGTTTTGATCATGTCTTATTTTGTGTTTTCAGGATCCCAAACGTCACTTAGAAGAGCATGTAGATGTCCTAATGACCAAGAACATTGTGCAGTGTCTGGGCTCCATGTTGCATACAGTTGTATTTAAATAGACTCTTGCCATACATCATCATTTGGAGTCACCAATTCCAGACATTGGGAAAATACACATCAAATAACGTTTTGTGTACTTTATGCAGCCACCTCAACATGATTCATGGTTGACATCAAAGATGATGTCAAGGAGGAAAAGAACTTGATTAGTGGTAAAAGTTGGAATTTTGCTTGTGGCCTGGACATTTGAGATGTCTGGATTTGGGAAATGAAGATGCACAGAAGTGCTAATCTCCATGTACATATAATGTTGTGTGCTCCTGTCAACTTCCATTGTTTTGCTTAAAATCATTTCATTTGTACAAAATGTATGTCGATGAAAACATGATAAACAACGCAAGTGTTCTGTTTTTACTGACAGCGGCCAGAAACAAAAACTGACCATGTTGTATTTCAAAGTAATTAGGTGGGAATGTGCAGAATATTTTTTGTTCAGGGTACTCGTGGGGTATTAAAACATACTATCGCCCTATGATACTAACAGGCGATTGCATTTTGATACTTAGTTGATCAGCTGCATGCACAATGAGCACAGGTATTAATATATTGAAAGGTAAAATCTTAGGTGGTGATATACAAGATGTATTCTCTTGCGGATGTGGATATGTATTGGTGTCATTATCATCTCACCAGACTGACCATACTTGTCAGTATTCCACCTAAGAGGCGGGGGCCAGTGAATACTTATGTCTGGGCCAGACAATCCAGTGATCAACATCCGGAGCAACAGCACATGCAGCAGGATACAAGGACATGTATCATTCAAGTCTGTGATCCTGACAACCTGATAGTTGCCCCCAACAACAAGCATGGGTTACTGAAGATCAATTCTAATCTGCATCTTCAAACTGCCACCAGACACATCCATGTGAATATGGTCTGGTCTGAAAAACATTACATGGGACCATTGTTGATTCCACTACTTCCACTTAGCTCACACTTTATCTTTTGCATCTCCGAGAAAACTGATCCAAACCGCAATAGTTCATTATTTCCATAATTACATTTGTTTTTGAGAGTAGTACATGCATGAAATTGCATGAGGTTGGTTGTTTAACTCTGCACTCATCAATATTCCAGCTATATCGTTGTAGTCTGTAAATAACCGACTCTGGACCAGACAGTCTGAGAATCCAATGCCATTAGTTGCCTTTTATGACAAGCATGGGTTTCTGAAGACAAATTCTGTCCCAATTTTTTGATGGGCAAATTACAAAAGGAGGTTTCTAAGTAATGGTCAAGGCACAAAGTGGTAAACTGATGAATATCATATTCAAAATATGTCCTCCATTTTCATCAATCAAAACCAAGTTTTCAAAGAAACTACCCTTTTATTCCAAAAGCATCCTGGCCATGATAATGACAATTCCATGAATGGTGTTAGAAATGTAATAACTACCTAGCCTTGTTCGCATTTCTATTTTGTAAAACCTTTCACAACATTGTACCTATACAAAGATTGAAATGGGTTTTAGAACTGGTGCAATATTTATTTGGTTTTATTAACTGACGTAGTGATACAATTTGTATTCATTGTATGACAGATAGCGGGGTAACCTGTTGATGTAAACTGTTACCACCAGATCTCTTTAAGTTAAGAGATGAAATATTTGTGCACCAGCCCACTCTCCCATCCCAATCCTTCCAGAAGATATCTGACATCAAAACATTTAAACTGATCTCAACCTCTAAAGTATATATTCAAATATGTTTCCTGAACTAAAGATATTGCACACATTATGTATTGTGCACGAAATGAAAGATCTTTCCTACTAGAATCCTACGGACATTCCTGATGTCTTCATACAGCTACCAGTTACTAAAAATCCATAACATGCTGAAGACATTTCTAGTCACTGTATTGTAAGACACACATTAAATGTGAAAGCTTGAAAAATGACAAGCTCCCAGCTGCTTTCTGAAAATAACAGTTTATGTAATGTATATACAATGCCATTTAGAATGTTGTCAAATATAACCTTATATTTGGGATTACACTTTCTGAGTAAAGTACAGATTCTAGTACATTCATTAGGTTGAATCCCATCTGGGTTTCAAACCCACACACTTAACAGTCAGGCACCTAATCTCCAACACTTAATGTCAGCAATCTGATCATCTCAAAAGCTGATTTTGTATAATGGAGCATATATATTACAGGAATATACATACTGAATTTGAAATAATTTTCTTAGAAGGCACAATGTGTTAACACACATACTTGCTAAAAGCATGACTGTATGTTGATAAAAACAACTATAGAGAGGGAATTATGCACTAAGATATTTGCTGATCATCCTAAGATGGATGCTTAGCAGAAATATTCAATAAAATGATCATCCATGTACATGTCAAAAGAGTAATACTAGGACTGTATAATACCTGATTACTACTGACAACAATCAATAAACACAACCAAGTAGCTGCCTGCACTAGAAATTCTAAAAAGATTATTATGACAAACTCAGCTGACATACTGACCAATTTATCACACATTGCCAAAAACCAATAACAATGTTTCTAATGCCAGATAATCAGTGGGACTATGAACAAGGTATTGACTGCTTGAAAGATACTCAAGCAGCCAATAAATGTCAGCTGTCACAACAACCCAGCACAATTGCTGTGTACATTCTTTGTGAGCACTTGTGGTCAAAATACAGATTATGACAAAAGCCTTTTTATTCAGTGGGGAATATTTTGGCATGGTGTCTGTCCATAGCTGATTCTTCCTGCAAACCTCTGTGCATAGAAATCAAGGAAAATGTGGATACATATAATTCTTGGTTACAAAATGAGCAGTGTCTGAAGATATCCAGTTAAGTTCACTGAGCCATCACCGTCTTGACATAGTTGATTCTTGCAGGATGCTCATCTGCTGGTCTGTTGATGGGAGTCCACACTGGCTCACCAACAAATAGTCTCAAGGCCTTAATGTAGTTCTGAAAAGATTAAATTTGTCATCAGGTAATGAATTTTATCACATAAGCTCCAGTTTTGTACACTTAACAGATACATATGTAATTCCCAGACAAATAAAGGGCTTTGTAAGATATTAGTCAAGACTGCATCAACAAGAAGTCAAGTGTTTACTATACTTGATATGTAGACATAGCTTTTAGCAAACAAAATAATGTTACAAGTCCTGAGGTAAATAGGTTTTGCTGTGTCATGACAAGTATAGCATAATATATCTGACACAACAGTAGACACGTGATGATGTCCTGTCTGTGTGCATGCAGTTGTTGTGTAGACCCATGCTACAAGAGGGTAAGATATTTACTGCTGTTTCACCATGACACAGCAAGACCTACTCACTGTTGGAGATTGAACTATATACATCTGACTCTATAACACTACTACAGGTAAACAATTGCTTGTGGTATTACTCTAGAAAATATGAAAAGGAAAAATATACAGACAAATGTCTGACCTGGGTAATCCAGTCTATCTATCCAATGCATTATTATAGCTAAGGAGCACAGCTAACGACTCTTTAATACATTTTAAAGAATGCTTGACATAAAAAGATGTTGAGTCTCATTGAATTAACGCCTGCATTGTTTAAAAGGAACAAACTGTAAGTTAGAATTATCAGACACCAGGTGTTACCTTTGTGTCCAAGGTGAATCTGTGATAGATCCCGGCTGGCAAGATAATGAGATCATCCTTCACACACTCAATTCTGATCCATTTGTCATTCTTGTCCCGAACATCAAAGTAACCGCTGCCATCAAGGATGAAGCGAATTTCTTCATCTGAGTGAAGATGTTCCTCGAAGAATGCCTTTATCTATTTCAAAAAGAACAAGAAGAAGATAGTCATCAATATCCCCAGAAATGGCAAAATACACTTCGTGAATATGTCTACTAGTTATGATTATGTCAAATGTTTTGGTGTGTATAGAAAAGTGGAAGGAGAGGATTGAAAGAAAGGAGCATTACCACAAAATTCAGTCGAAGTCAAAATTATTGCCATGGAAACACAAAAATATTTCATTCAGAATTTCAAAACTCACAAATGGCACCTGTACTCCACAAGACCTACAAATATACCAAGTTTAGTGAAGAAATAAGGAATGGTTTTAAAGTTCCAATCCGGAAAAGACAAACATGCACGGACAGATGGAGCACATTTTAACACCCCCAACAAACCGTGCTTTGGGGGATAATGAAGAATCTGAGTCAGTGTCGACTAGTTACTAGGTATGATGATGTCAAATGTTTTGGTGTGTATAAGGCAAGGTGGAAGGAGAGTATTGAAAGATCTGCTCCAGAAAGGGGCACTACCACCAAATTCAGGTGAAGCCAAACATGTTGGCATGGAGGCACAAAAAACATTTTATTCAGAAATCCGAAACTACCAACAGGTACCAGTACACTACCAGACATATAGATGTACCAAGTTTGGTGAAGAAATAGTGAATGTGGCTCTGCTCCGGAAAAGAACACTGTCACAAATTTCAAAGTCACATTTGTTGTCATGGAAACACAAAAATATTTAGTGAGAATTCAAACAAGAGTCATCAGAAGATGACATATCCCTCCGGCCACCCACATGTTTGAAAGGGCAAACAATCTCAGAGCTACTCACTGATTTTTTAGACTAAGTTTGAATTGTTTCCATGGAATTCATGACAATTATAAATGCCATATATCTGTAACCAGCAAAGTCACAATTTCAAGATCTGTCTCCTATATCTGCCAAGATCTGTTGAAAGATATGAAATGGTTTTCGAGTTGTGCTGTGGGAATAAAAAACACCTCTCACTTTCAAGACTATGTCCGAAACATTTTCATGTAAACCAAGAAAATAATAAATCACAAAAACCTGTAAATACCAATAGGCACCACTACAGGTTCAGACTGATATATCTACCAAGTTTTGCAGAAAAATATTGAATGATTTTTTAGTTCTGCTCTGGAAATGAAGCCCACCCCTCCATTTTCAGACTAAGTCCGAAACGTTTCCATGGAAACCGAGAAAATAATAAATCACAAAAACCTGTACATAGCAAAAGCCACCACTTCTGCTTCTGACTGCTATATCTACCAAGTTTTGCAGAAAAATATTTAACGGTTTTTGAGTTCTGCTCCGGAAATGAAGCCCACCCCACCATAAGACTAACACCAAAATGTTCCATGGAAAAACAAAAAAAATATAAATGCCAAAAATCTGTAAATAGCAAAAGGCACAGCCATAGGCTGAGATTACTATATCTATCGAGTTTAGTCTAAAAATATCGAATGGTTTCTGAGTTCTGGTCCCGAAACAAAATGATTACGGATGGACGGAGGGACAGACGGACAGACGAGGCGTCGACTAAACCCCCCCTGCATTACATGCCGGGGGGATAAAAGTACCGAAAGGAACCAGTACACTACCAGACCTACCCACGTACCAAGACTGATGAAAAGAGAATGTTAACCATGTGTAAACCATACCTGATGGATCAAAGGTGAAAGACATTGCGCAGTACATACTTCCAATGTTAACAGGTGCTTACAGTGCTACAGGTGTGCGTGCTGTCTTTTCTGCACCTTATTCAATAATGATGATGATGGGGCAAAATCCAGATTTACAAAAATTATTGCTGATCTAGGTGAGAACTGTTTGAAATGACTACCTTCTCTTCATAATTCGGCAGTTTGGTCTTGGTGATTTCAATCTGATCGTGATACGTATACCCTCTGTCTTCACGCATCTTTTGCAGCTCTTTGTTACTCTCATAGCCATCTGCAGAAATCTGAAAACAAATCAAGCAATGTGAGACTCTGAAGATGGGTGCTGTTGGAATAATGAATAGAAGTACAACTCACAGGTCACCTTCATATATAATGCTGAATAATATATCATACATACAGTAAATAAAATGAAGAATATCCAAAAAACCAATGGTCTCTCATCATACCTTTAATGCAAAACATCTACGTCCCTTGACACAAATCATCTCTAAGAAGCTTCACTTCCCTTCTAAACTTTACAGAGCTACAGTCAACTTTTGGGGTCATTAAACTGTGTGTCTATGCACATTACAGGTACATGTATAAAGTAACTGGAGTAATTATTGATGAAAGGTTCTATTTCAGCAAATGAACTCGCCAACATGAAATCTTTCTTATCACTTCTCAGAGTACTGTTCAAATATAAATAACAAACATGTGAACCAACATTTTATACTTTACTATATGTTTACAATTAATGGAAAACAGCAAAATATCGAATTGAATTTCGGTGAGGTTGGTATAATTTAATTTTAGGATACACAATTGAAATGAACACAAGCAAGTATCAGTCTAAGTAAACTTAGCTCCAGCGCTTTTCTTTACACTCTTACACTGGGTTGAATAAACCTAGTAGGAGGTCGTGTGAGGTAACCTTTGAGCAACCTATGACTCTCCAGTCAACAAGACAGCTAAACGGATTTAACCAATCAGACAACGGCTACTGTTTAGGGTTTGGTAGGACTTAAAAAATACACTGGTCACTGACAATGATCTCTCAACAAACGAAAATTCATATATAACACTGATATTTCACCTCCAGTATATATGCTTTTTGGTCTCAGTTGACATGGTTACCATTAGCTAATATTTCCAGAAGCTGACATCCTTGAATATTGCGAAAAGTGATATTTTCAGTGACTGTTTATTCCCTGTTGTGGCGTGCTCCATGTGCATCACCTATAAGCAATCATAGGGAAAATAGCATTTGGAATCATTTGGTTACAAACCTTTACGTGGGTAAAAAAGCAAACGGTATGTGTGAATGTCCATTTTCAGAATTTGGTAAGCTGTGCTCTGATTGGTCAATCTCAAAGGTTACCTGACGCGACCTCCTACTAGGTTTTGTTAGATGCAGTGTAGGAGTGTAATGAATAACAATGGGGCTGAGTTTACTTAGACTGAAGCAAGTACATAACTTAAAGACCCAAAGGCTATCTGAATCTCTGAATGGGTTGCTGTCTCATACAGTTCCCTCAGTAAGGAAGAAATCAGGATGACCAAAAGTCACTGATAAATCTTCTTCTTAAACAAACGCACCTGATCACCAAAGCAAACTTTGGATCTAAATGAGACAGTGACATTCCAGTTAACAAGCATAGGAGAGAGTAACTAACATACGTCAAAGGATACAAACCTTGGTTGCAGGACAAAAAGACCATAAGTCTGAGGCTATGTTACTGCCTCACTTTGAAAATACAATGCTCAACACACATATTCAGTGAAGCATGGCAATGTCCTTCATGGGGAACAATTGCATTTTTCCATAACCATGTGGACAGAATATCTACTTTAAAATCATCTAATAATTCATTTTTTCTATCCTCAGACTAGTACAGTTATAGCCATCTGAAGTCTCTGTAGTGTTAAGGTGTCATACATTCCTGTACAGCCACATGACATCTGGGTCATCTGCTTCACTGAACATACAACAGGTCTGCTAAAAACCAACCTTCGGCAAACTGTCAAAGGGTTCATACATGAGCACTCTTTAGTCTATCTCACACTGATACAGACATCAAAGTATGTTCGTGTGTGTCAAGATGATCAATCGTGTTCCCTTCTCAGCTTTAGCAACTTTTATCATTCCCTTTCCAGGGACTAGCCATTTCTCATAGGGGTAGATAACCTATGCAGATCAGAGCTACAACATGTCCTCAGCAACACATGCTTACTGTAAGAGGTGGTCAATTTGATATACCTGTTTGACATATGTCAATTTATCTCAGCTGTGCTGACCAATCCTAATATCAATCACTGGATTGTCTTACTGAAACTCTATTATTTACAGTGAGTGAGTGAGTGAGTGATTGAGTGAGTGATTGAGTGAGTGAGTGAGTGAAGATTCCAAAGGTCACATGCAACCAAAAAATCACATGTAATTAAATCACAGATATCACTTATTCATGATATATAAAATGCATAGCTCATTAAGAAAAAACAAAAAAACAAAATTTATGCTTATAATCGCAAAATCAAAAGTGCAACATTTTGTACTTGAGTTTACCTCACTCAAATCAAAACATCTGTGTTACCGAACCCAGTCAGAGCCGATGGGTGTGTATTTTTCTTAGGCCATTGGTTCACTTGCCAATATGCTTTGCCTGCTCTTTGTCTAAGTATGACAGATGTTAATTTCTAACTGTATGAGGTCAATAATTGAAGTTGTGCTTTGCATATTGTCAATAGCAGACAGGCAGGCAGACATATAAGTGTCAATTAACCAGAGAATGAGTTACTTGTAGCTCTGTGACAGAGCCTGCTCATCAGAATCAACAAGGATTTTTTTTATGTAACGAGAAAATTAGTTACTTTTATGTGTTCAAAATCAAGATTAGATTACTGCTCACAAACTCATACTCCTGGCAGGCATACTCTTTCGAGCTCCACGAACCTTTCCACTGCACATGCATTGAGCGCAGCACGGTATAGCTGTTGAAACCACTTTTTAACAATCACCTTTCATTCCAAACTTAATCATGTTTATAGGCTGAATTGGCATTTTTGATTATTTCTTTCAGTAAGTGTATACCAAAAGGTATCAGACTCTGCAAAGTTGTGTTTTACATTGCATGTGACCTTAGTTTAAGTCACATCACCAATAATTCAGCCATATCGTTACTAAAAAACAAGTTATAAGTACATAATAAAATGGGTAAATTATGAAATCCTGTCAGTGAAGGCCAGTAAAATAACTAGTTTATCACAGATTTTAATTTAAAACTAGTAATGAATTCTGAATCATCATAACTATATATGACAATACAATATCATATTAGCAGGCTATATATTGCAAATAACTAAATGTCTGGGTGCAGGACTGACACTGCCAGTGTCAAATTTTTCAAACGCCACATAAAGGAGAAACCAACCAAACTAACATACGGGATGGGATGTACATGGACATTACATGACAGTCATATTCAGTCCCATAAATGACATTTTTATAATGCCTTGCTATCTGTGAAATGACAATCAAACCTTACAAAACTGTTAAAATGGTAAAATACACATAGCTATGAAATAATTTGAGAACCCTGTCTTTTGCTGTGGCATATTCTCTGATTGCAACCCCCACCTCCCTCCCAACCTCCCCCATTATGCACTTAATAAGTGCACTTGACCAGCTCCCTGGTGATGAGTCATGTTTCCAAGATATAACACACCATGAATGACCTCATATTGTAGAACATGTATATGGCACGAGTGAGTCTGTGCTTATCTTCAGCAATAGTCCAGCAATATCATGGATGGAGACACCATCTTCATGAAAAAACTGCCTCCCCCTACTCCCTTCCCATATCAGTCTAAGTAGACTTATCCTCAGTGCTTTTCGTTACACTCCACCACTGAGTCTAACAAAACCTAGTAGAAGGTCGCGTCAGGTAACCTTTGAGCTACTTATAACCGTCCAATCAAATGCAAGACGGTTAAATACATTTAACCAATCAAACAACAGCTTCTATTTAGGGATCGGAGGGACTTTCAAAATATTTAGGTTACCGACACAGATCTCTCCACAAACAAAAATCTGCATATAACACAGTTATTTGACCAGCTGTATATACGCTCTGGGGTTCTGTTGACATGGTTATCGTTAGCAAATATTTCCGCAAGATGACATCCTTGAATATTGCCCAAAACACTATTTTCAGGGACTATTTACTCACCGTTGTCATGGCCCAAAACACTATTTTCAGGGACTGTTTACTCACCGTTGTCATGGTTGTAACGTGCGCTGTGTGCATCACCCGGAAGGGATCGTACACTAAATAGCATTCGGAATCGTTCAGGTACGAGTTCAAAAAAGATAAAAAGTTCAAAAGGTATGTGTGAATGTCCACTTTCATGATTTGGTAAGCTGTGTTCTGATTGGTCAATCTCAAAGGTTACCTGACGCGACCTTCTGCTAGGTTTTGTTACATTCAGTGGTGGAGTGTAACGAAATACACTGAGACTAAGTTTACTTAGACTGTTCCCATATCAAATGATAAAAAAATCAACTCCCAAACATCCGGCTCTCTCCCCTATATTAATATGTGTATATCAAATGTGATGAATGAGACTGTAGACTGACTCAGTCATAAGGTCAAAGAAGGGGGGTGGAATTAGATGGATTAAAATATTATGTAACATTTTATATACTAGTATACATTCCTAAGACAATCTCACACAGTTTAATGGAATCCAGCCTTATGAATTACGAGCAAGTGCAAACTTACGAATTTTTGCAAACATTTTATCAGACTCTGACACTGGCCATCTTGTCTCAAAGACTTTTTCTTCTTGCAGTTTGACAATTATCGTCATTTATTAGCGTTTTTCAACGATTTGCTCCAATATTTCTTACTATATAATGAAAAGAAATATTTATCTTGACGATAGATTAGCTATTCACCGACGTTTTCTGCTTGTTTACACTTGCCAATCGTGTTTCTCCGAATTACGTGGCGTGGAAAAGCGTGGTAGTGTATATTGTGCTTTCCCAACAACTAGCAAGACCAATTATCGCCATTTCTGAATTTTTCATGTCATTCACCTAGTCTCACATGACATCCCCCCGATGTGCTTGGGTCTGGTCTTCCGAAGGATTCATATTTGTTACGACCACAATGTAAAATACTCACAGTATCCTATTGTTTTGGGTTTTTTTGTTGATGTGTCAATGTTTGAAATACTAAGGAAGTTCAAGTAAAGCTGCCTGCGTAAGCGCTACAACCAGGTGTTGGCAATAACTGGTAGGCGGCAATAACTGGTCGCTAACCAGTACTGTTAGTGTTACAATTCAAATACTGTCGGGTGAAACTGAACGTTGATTGTACTTAATTGACCAGTCAACGTATCTGTTTATAAGCGGTGTTACTGAGGCTTGACAATGTATACATTAGCAGATGGACTGTCTGTTACTAGGTACATAGTGCCTTCTCTATCAATGATACCGACAACATGTACTTTTCACATTGCTTGTTGAATATAGGTCGTTTCAAAAGCAATTTTCACTGCTACACACAAAGTCTCTGCTAAATACAATTTGTGTACTGCTAGAAAATAACACAAACAAGCAGCTTGAGGACTCGAACATAATGTATCAGACGAAAGCAACAGTGACGATCCTGTTAAAAGCACCCTCAATAATCCAGATTATCAATATACCACACGCTGGATAATCGACAACAGCCCAGCGGGGTCATTCTCAGGTGAACATGGTACGTCTTACCTGGTAGTATTCGACACCTGACACATCTCTCAGCGTATCTAGGTCGACAAACTGCGGAGGATCCTGCATGTGCGGCAGACGCTGATCGGCGTCAGAACTGTCCATAAACCATGCTCTCACCATCTTGATTGTTGTCAGCCGAGACGATCAAACTCGCTGTGCAGGAATATGGATCTGTTTTGATTCATGTAATCACGTGATACGTGGAAGTTTAGTTCGTTTTCACTCGCCCCTTTCCGTAACCCGCTTAGAAAGCGCTCGGGTAAACTCGGTCTATTTCGCCAAAGTTTATCGTACTGGAGCTGACACAGGAATGACATGTTTTGATCACGAATGCTATGCCTGTCAAGGTCGGGTTGACTATTGTCCTAAAATCCACCTGGACGACTCCATACGTATGACATGTAAACATCCGACACAAAATGTTGATATATCATATTCTTCTGTTTTCTGATCATAAACGGCACACTTTTACCGTCCTCCGATTTTTTTTTAGAATACCCACTTGTGAGACGCATTATTTAATGGTTTATGGTTGAGTGCACCAGGCCGGGTGTTTCCACATCCCTACAAGGAAAGTGGAACAGCCTAATGGCTGAAGAGAGCACACTGTTCGTAAAAGAGCATAAATTATCGTTTTCAGTAGAGAACATCGATAGATACAGAAATAACGTAATAGAATAATAAAGATATCGATCTAAACTAAAGCCTAGCCTATGAATATATGTAGTTTGCTAGTAACAAACAAACCCATTTCAACTTAAAAAAAAAAGCCCCAAGGTGACCAAAGATTTTGAGGAAATCTAGTATTGCTTCATTTAACTACAGGCTTTATAGCACCGTAGATAAAGCTTGGTAGCATAGGCAAAACAATGTGGTTCGAGGGCTGTTAGACAGACTAAGACAGACTACTAGTAATTTGGAGCGGGCATGTCGACATCGGCACTTGCTGAAAGCCTGCTATACGAAGGAGATCGTATACAGTCGTCAAAGGTTTATAAATAGATTTATATTAACTATATAGTTATTGCAATCAAATGAGTTACGTTGAATTAGGTACAGACAGGTAAGAGTTATATATTGGACCACTCGACTTTGTTTCCATAGACTTACATGCTAAATAATTTTCATGACTTAATTTTTCGTAAGATCCAGGTCAAATTTTGCACAGTTGTGAAGAATCATGTTACCTACCATCACATAATTTCTGTTTAATTTTCTGTGGCTTATTTATCGAATGGCAGCAAGTTAATCAACATATGCAGTGCCGAAACTCCTTTAACGTGGCAGCCTATGGGATTGTGCATCGTAAGTTGACAAATGTGATGTCATTAGTTAGATAGTGGGCGGAAAATTGAACTGAAATTATGCGCGCAGAGATGATTTCACATTTTCCTGGTAAATTTTACAAAGATCAATCCTATACTCACTTCATCACATTTTTTACGCTACACTGAATATCATGTAAGTCTACGGAAATGACGGCAAGTGGCCCCATATAACGGGTCGGGTCGGGTCGGGCACGTTCTGTATATACCCCATCACTATATCCGCAAAAGTAATAAAACTGGCCTAAGTCAGTATGCTGTAATAGTATGACTGAGGGGCAGGAAGTAGAAACGGTAGTAGAGTACAACGATCCGGGTACAATCATTGATAATAAACTTTTGTAGAAATCAAATTCACATCGCGTTCAAGTTGAGACACAACAGAGGCTATTCTTTCTGGGAAAATTGCGATCTATTAATGTAGACATGCGCTACTATCTTTAAATTATATATCTACCAAACATTCATCAACAGTATTTTAACTTTCTGCCTTTATGCATGGAACCATGGCAAACTTTCTCTTTCACAGAAAATCAAAATTGACAAAATTGTTAAAGATATCTAGTAAAATTTGCGGCTTCTCTTTTGAGTCACTTGCTCTTTGTTATGCGTAAAAAATGCTCTGGCCATTGATTCTGATCCATGACACTATTTAAATGAATTTTATGGATTTCTACCTTCTATCCGCCGTCACGAATCATGTATTACAAAACTAACAGAACTTCAAAGTCATTTGTCGACCCGTGAAGGTCCATGGGTAGAATAGGCCTTCAGCAACCCCAACTCACTCACTCACTCATTCAAAGTCATTTGTCCCATACAGTGCCAAACCGCTAAATCTTCCTCCAAAATTGTAATGGTTAAATCAATGATGTGGCATGAGAGATATATTATGTACTTTGATTATAATTCAGCATTATATTGTGATTATATTGTGTTTGCTGAAATTATTTGTTGTAATATGCATGGTATAGCTCTTTGAATGCAAAACAAATTTCCCTTGCGGGGCAACAAAGTTTATCTTATCCCTTATCTTATCTTATTGTTATTCCAAACAAGCATGGGATCGCAGGGCACGTGTCGTATTTCCACGATTGACGCCCAGAGAGTTTTCTTTCTCTCACAACCCTTTACCCCAGACAAATAAGATATGACAATAACGGAGAGGATCCATTTAAAAGACAGTATACGTGTTGTGGTACAAGTACTGAACAGCCAATGTTCACACCGGAAAATCTCGTCCACATATATCTTTAACAATTTCTATCGTTACGTTAAATCCCATTTCATCACTCCTCAAGTATTTCATACAAATATTGAAAGAACCAGCTCCCTTTATCTCGACCTCGAGTGAGCAAATGAGCTCAAATTTCGAGTCACATTGGCAGTATATCAGCCATACCGCGACTGCACAGGAGTGTAATTTGTGAGTATATGATGTTGGGTGGGAGGATCGATGGGATGGTGTGTTTGTGTATGTGTGCATGTGTGCGTGTGTGCGTGTGTGCGTGTGTGCACAAACTTCATTTTCACAACTCTGTGTGTGTGTGTGTGTGGAGGGAGGGGGTGGGGAGTCGAGGGAGGAGGAGGATAGTGGTGCAAGGTACATTTAACATTTAACTCTGCGTTAGAACTAGACCAAAGTAACAAAAATGACATGACAGGAGGTTATGGAGTAGCAAAATGGATGGCTTGATCCGTGATGGATGACATGCCAACGATTAGTTTGTTCATATGACGTACCCGTCGTCTTTGACCAACGTCTTCGATCATATCCAGGCAAGCTCCTTTGTAACAAGATAACATCTCATGGCTGCTCGTTGCGCTCTTGTAATGCGTTGGAGATGAAAACTATCACTTACGATACAACATAGGAACAGACGTTGTCGTTATCGAGAAAACGTGGACCTACATGGCACAAACCGCAATAGAAACATATTAACTTACCTGTACATTATTTTTCTCAAAATTAAGCATCAAAGAAACCGAATACTGCCAAATCAAAATGAAATACGGTCTGAAAGTTTACAAATGACTACGATTGCATGAACAATTATACAGTACAAAAATATTATTAAGACGGGAAACTTGGACAAAGTTTTACCAAATATTATAACGGTCATTGAAAACTGGAAATTTACAGGCCAACTGAACACGTTCTTCAATGTTAAACCTCTCAAGGGTCACAGTGATAACGACCATCGGACTAATCCGTGACCAGTATCTCCAATGCTAACAGAGCCAAGGTGCAATACATGTATCTTACTTAACGGCTATATGTAGTTCACGGTGGTTCAACTTCACAATGAGAACGATATCGTAAGTATTATCTGTAAACGAGATTATCTGCGATGGCTGAAATAGGTATATACTACAGATGACAGTCACAAATCAGGGGTTGGCTGTGTAGTAATTTTTTTCGATTGCATTACGTTGTGAGTATATGATGTTTTGTAACTGTGTACAATGTAGATTGTATAAACGCCCCTTGGCTTGATGTGTAGACTATTTAACAATAACATAACTTTAGCAAACCTTTGCGATGGGCGAGGTGTAAATGGGCCTAGTTGCCCGAACACCTATTAAAACTTAAATTATCTATCTATCTATCTATCTATCTATCTATCTATCTATCTATCTATCTATCTATCTATCTATCTATCTATCTATCTATCTATCTAATGACATAACGTTGTAACATATTACTATCGAATGATCATGTAAAATCATCCTTTGACTGCTGTGCATTAAACTCCTTGTCTATTTTACTCTGGTGTTGTGTTGTGTGACTGACTGAATTTGGTTTTACGCCGCTTTTAGCAATATCCCAGCAATATCAAGGCGGGGAACGCCAGATATGGGCGTCACACAGTTCTCATAAAAGTGTTATGTACTGACGATTATTTGTTTTGGTTGCATTTAACCCTGATCGCATGCAATGGGTATTCTACGAACCTTGTACAAACCACTAATATACACCACAAGACCAAGTTCAGCGTCCTCCGAAACCAGAGCCACCGCATATGCACGACACACGTGTACGCACGCACGCACGCATGCACGCACGCACGCACGCACGCACGCACGCACGCACGCACGCACACACATTGGTAATCACAGAGGCACTTACACAGATAAACGTGTACAGGTATTAATATTATTGCATCTGTTTTCACATACAGTTACATCCACACCTGTACTTACACATACGATACATACACTTACAACCACACCTGTACTTACACATACGATACATACACTTACAACCACACCTGTACTTACACATACGATACATACACTTACAACCACACCTGTACTTACACATACGATACATACACTTATATCCACACCTGTACTTACACATACGATACATACACTTACAACCACACCTGTACTTAAATACACGATACATATATTTACAACCACAGATGTACTCACATGTACTCATATATACACTTACAACCACACCTACAAATTTATACACCAAATACCACAGTTAGAGTTGGTAAAGACTGTAGAGTTAAAGTTTATGAAATTGTCAGGTGATTACTGTTAAAATGTCCATATGTAATATCTGTGTACATCGGACAGTCTATTAGGAACTGTTCATCGTCTTTGATGGCCTCTGTAGAGGTAGTGTCGGGATTCAAGAGGTGTCGGTGATCTGACACTCTCAATACACATTTGGAGAGTCCCACATAGTTTAGTTAATAGTTTTCGTTGGTATCGTGACATGGGGTAGAGTAAGTAGCTCTCTGAAACTCTGTTCTTTATAACTTTCTATAAGTTCTTAATTTATTTCCGTGTTGAAGATTTCTGTCACTCCACAAGTCAATAAATCTCTGTTCATTGTCAACAACGTTACGGCATTGTTCCACATAGCGCAAAAACAGACTGCACATAAAGAGTTCATAAAATCTGTATTTACAGGCACTTTGGCTGCAAGGGCGGTAACTTTATGGATCCAAGATTTTCTTTTCCGACGTGACCAAATGAGAGCTGATCTTGAAAGAGTTCGAGTCCTGTCCTCAAACGTTAGTTTTGCAAACAATCTGAATAATTTGATGTGTTGTTTTATGAGACAACCCTTCCAGGTCATTTCCCCACAGATGGCACAGTCTGGAGTAGAACAAGTCACCTTAAGATAAAACCTGCAGGCTCTGTTCTGAACTGAATTTATGCAGCAGTATTCCTCCGTACCCCATAGCGCAGATCCATGCACCGTACACTAGGGGTTGTGACAACACTGACAGAGTCTGCACACAAAGTTGATGGTTTTAAGACCAGGTCACAGATGGTCCCGACACCTCAACCTCGCCGTATCACTAACAAACTCGCTTTTAAATACGCACGTTCTAATGAAAAAGTATCTTACGAGGTCAAAAGATTACACAATGCCGTTTAGATAGTGGCCAAATGTAACATAAGTCATTTTTTTGGCGATTAGGTGCCTGACTCTGAGGGTGCAGACTCAACCAAAAGAACTAGAATTTGTACTTTACTAAGAAAGGGTAATCCCAAATATGACATTGTTACATGGGATAAGGGAGTTTAGTAATCAATATATGGTTGACATTGTATGTTACATCTTGCCCCAGTCAGCTATAAATAATTATGTAAGTGGTATTTAGAAGCTGTATGGTGAACAGAAATTATTTGATTTTGAGAGACAACTCTTGAAATGAATTCGTCGCCTCATTGAAGATCCTAACACTATTATCAAGCAAGTGATATACATTAGTATGGGCAAGACTATAAGCATGAAGGATATTTGAGCTTTTACAATTAACTAGGTTGATATATGGTGTAGTGACACAGATGGACAAATGGTTTGGGTAGATTAATCTTGATTGGCCTTGCTTATATGATGGTAAGCAACGGGGCTGTAATAGCCTTGATCTCGGTTGATTGTTGGTTTTAGTCGTTTAATGTTGATAGCTTCTAAGAGTCTAATCTTTTAGTCTGACAGATTAGGCTTCAAAAACGTTGAAGTTGTTCCAAATGGTTCGGATTGGACTGGGTGTGGTCGGAGGTAGTTGATTTGGAGTTTCTTAACTCCACGGATGTAAGATGTACATGCACCTTGAAACTCATTTTTATGGGGCACGTCGTTTCACTTTCGTGCGAGTCTCCACATGCGCACTGAAGGTGGCAAACATCGCCTGAGGTATCATTTTTTTACGGTGAATGATCTGTCTCCCTGGAATACATAGTATGCTGATAAATAGTGTCGATTGGTGACGTGTTAGCTTATTTCTTGAGTTGAGGGTGGCCTTGGTGGTTTTACTGACTAGGTTCCCTGGAAATTGATTATGGTTTATTTAGACATGAAGGTCATGAAAAGTCGTTCAGTTTCTGATTCCTTAACGTTCGTAGCCCTAAGAATTATTAACTTTGATCGTTGACTATGTGTTAAGAATGGGCTACGAACGTTTCGAGAATAGCTAGCCTGCTTTATACACGATGAAAGCTTTTATAGTGCTAATACATTGACGTACCAAAAGCTGTATTCGCCTCTGCTATAAATGCATCGTACTTATTTGCGCAATGTCCCATAAAGACAACGAAAATCGATCCGTCTAAAATTCATCGAAATGCACGAACAGTTTTGTTTTATTAGTTTGAAAAGTATGCTTGTGACAAAAGCTTACTGCCCTTTGCTTAATTTTCACAAACGATAAACACTGCACGCCAGAGACCCTGTACCTTTGAAAGCAATACATCTCTGGTAGCTCATATTTTTGTTTCCATACTTAGTGCATCCTCGCTAAATCCTCTATAAATCTAGGAATGTTATCTTTAGTGTTGCTTCAGTGAACATACGAGACAATCCAACGATATTGTTTTTCGCCTGTGGCTATGTACATTAGTACTTGAATTTGACACAGTTTCAGAATGTGTTTTGAACCTTTCTTCATATCATGCACTTATGTTTTTCTCAAACATGAAAGAATGAATAGAGGCCGAATATACATATAATTACCTAGTTGTGGATGGGGATATGCTATCGTATCGTCCTACCTAGAACGTGGACAGAAGTCTTTCTTTGTCTTCTACTAACGTTAACTGGTGTTGGGAATTAGTTGAAATTTCACAAGTGATAAATGGTTCATTACCTACGAGCTATCACAGAAAAATTGGTTAACATCATTTTCAAATGTTTTCACATCAAATGCAAAATGCAACTTGCTACTTTAAAATAATGACTGGTATATCATGAACATAAACTTCCCAGAGTCTTCAAGTTCAATCATGACTTTCCAGTGAGCGAAGTGAGTTTTCTTAGAACTAAACATTTCTTCAGGTCTTGACAACTTCTGCGATATGTTCCACCGTCAGGTGTTTCAAAGATTCAACAGTAGTTGCAAAATTTCTTTGAGTTCGATTATGCGAAAGTCTGATCTATTGCTTGGGCGTATGATCACTGTTATCGATTATTTCAATAAATCGGAGCACCACTGCCGCCGACGCATGATTTTTTCTCGATGTCTTTGTTTAGAGCAACTTCTATTTCGTAACACTTGTTGTCAGTGAACATCATGGTATACAGTGGGTAAGTGAACATGGCTTTAAACCGCTTTTAGCAACATTTTTCTTCTTCTGAGAGAGAGACAGACAGTTTTATTCATGTATTCAAAGCCATGTGTGTTGATGCTGGTCTGACATTACAGGTACGTTGTCTGTGTCGTCACTTGATAATCTAACAGACCCTTGTAAAACTACAATGGGAGTATTATACATAATTATCAAACAATATTTCAGCTCATATGGAAACTCTAACCATAATTTGAAGTATTCTTTTCTATCTTAAGAACTTTATAAAAAAAACTGGCTAAACAGAACAGTATATCTTTGTCACTAGAAGTGTCCATAGAGGTGTCCATAGAGGTGTCCATAGAAGGGTTATTTGTTATGCTAGAATAACGCACTCTATACTGGACAAAATAAGGTAGGGATAATGGTATTTTTATGATTGCTATAGTTTATCAGTGTGTCAATGAATAGATAGGTCATCATTCATATTGTAAAAAATTACATATATCAATAACTATTTTTGTCGCGTATATTCTTGCAGCCTCACTGCGTTGACAAATTGCTAAGACATGACGTTCGTCTTCTACTAGAAAAATAAAATTTTACTCTGACAATGAAAAACAAAGACGCCGCCTAGCAAATACATCAGAATACCTTCCTGTTTCAATTCCTAACCTGAAATTGTTTCACCTGAATTTACAAATAACAGTTCTGAGATGCAACAGGGTCCTTCTGCTAGAACAATTCCTGATTATATGTGCAATTTAACATAAACGTCATAATTTTATATTAGGATGAAATCAAGATAAAGATAACACTGTAGTGACATATAAGTTAATGACAAAGAAGGAAAGTGTCATTACAAATGCCCCAGGTAGTCAAAACGAATTATTCCACCTGAGATAGTAACGAGTGCAGCTACATCAGTTGAGCTGGCACACTTGTGAAGGAAGATGGCTCCTAATCCGTTAATGGTAACTGCTTCCCTCCTGCTGGTATCCGCAGCCTACAGTGAGTACTTTATCAACTTTCATTTTCAAACATAGATTACTTGTTTTCCACTTTGATTTTTTGAAACTTATTGTTCTAAACGTTGCTGGGCAACAAGCGGGGCCTGGGTATAACAGACTATAATCGGAACGACAGCGCCTTAAAATAAGGAAACTTGAAACTTCCTAAACTTCAGTGGACGTCATTTGTAACATGGTGTTTTGTCTATAGTTGTTTGTTTGGGGATATTCTTTTTCTTTTCGTTTTATCTATTGAAATGGGGGAGTTTAGGGTACTGATCGAACGTCCACATCTATCATAAATACCGACTGTACTTTACATCATGGCAGTTGAACGGTCGTTATACTGTTGCTAGGTTGTCTCACAGTCCCACAACCACATTATTTTGCTGACTGCAAAGCCTTCTCTGCAGTGTTAAAGCCTTAAATAAAGCAAATCTAGATTTCCTCAGGTTCTGAACCTCTCCCTTTCAGTTAAAATGGGGTTGTTTGTTACTATCAACATTATATATATTCAGAGACTCAGCCTTAGTCTATAGTGTTGCCAAAGAACTGTCTCATCATGTTGTGATCACAGGGCTGAACTAATCCCACGAGTCGACTTATCTGGATCGGATTGTTATTTTGAGTGGCGATGGTATGGTCAACCCCAAACTCATCTGGCCCTTGACGACGAAATGTGCTGCCTAAAACGTTTACTTCCTCTATTTTCCGAGGGATTTGGAGCAAATATGACAATATGTATTACAGCTGACTGCTTTCACATACTCCATAAAAGAAAAGTATATATGTTCTCCTGAACCAGTTTAATCGGTTGATGAACATTCATGATGAACATTCATGATGAGATTTATGATGAACGTTCATGATGAACATTCATGATGAACATTCATGATGAACGTTCATGATGAACATTCATGATGAACATTCATGATGAACATTCATGATGAGATTTATGATGAGCTATTACAGTAAGAGTATGTATACAAATAAAAAAAATGGCACCAGGAAAGACACGGGGTTTCCGACCATTACCTCAAATCTGGATAATGATGAAATGTTTTAAACTTTATATCATAGCTTCGCTAGAATATTTGTTTTCTGAACAGTGTGGACAAATGTACTAGCAGTTTCTTCGATCGACAAAGACAATTTATGCTTCACTCGGTATAAACATCGGACATACAATCACCCAAAACAGTAAGTGTTCGGGCTATCTGTGAATGAAATTGGGTTACTCCTCTGTTTTATATGTTCTCGTGTTTTCATAAGACTAATGTGATTTCAACCTAAGGAAAGACAAACATAGCTTGCTTTGTGTTTCCATATCCACCATGTTCTAACTAGACTTTGGTTCCGCCAATGCTGGTCAGACAGAGGGGAAATATATTTAAGATATGAGACATGGAAATCGCATGGTCGGCCCCTCGACCGATCAACTCCCTCCCTACTTTTACCAAATTTGAATTCAGTTTCAGGTCAGAGGTATCTGTTCAGAAACACAACGGGTAAACATTGCGATGACGTGCAGGAAGAAAAGATGCCAGTGTGCTCTGCTTCCGGTAAGATTATGATGATCTTGTTAACCCATACTAAACCGTCCTCATAACAGCTGTAAGTTAACGTTTTCTTTCATGGTGTAAGGAATATTGTCAGACGGTTCATGTACGTACCGAGATTATGGTGACACTGTCACCAATGTTCCATTATATAGAGATAATATTCCTCTGCACATAACAATAAACTCGATCATGTCCCGTAGTCGTATATTTAGGCAAAAGGCAGATCTCAGCGCGAAAAGAGTTACCTACCTTTATACACCTTGCATTTGTATAACGTGTCACAACAAAGGAATATATATTGAAGATCAACCAAATGCCTATATGCATTTGTGCACTGTTCAACAACCGATTGCTCCTTATCCAAAGATTTTAATTTGATCGCGGCAGCGTGTTTTCCGCACTCGTATAAGACGGTAGGTCGACTTAATGTGTCGTACAATGTAGGCTAAACAGAAATATATCTCATCAGTGAATTAAGCTTTTAGCACAAGCTAAGATTATATATATCATCCAAAACTGTTTGTCAAAAATCAACCTTAATATTCTCTCATACTTTACTACAAGACTTCAGTCTTGTCTGTATGTACAAACTATATAAACTGTGCTCTCTCTCCCTCTCTCTGTAAGTTCTTCAACCAATGTATTCTTAGCGTACTGACCCGTCAAGGCTCGGGGTAGAATAGGCCTTCAGCAACCTGTGCTTGCCATGAAAGGCGACTATGTTTGTCGTTAGAGGCGACTAACGGGATCGGGTGGTCAGGCTCGCTGACTTGGTTGACACATGTCATCGGTTCCCAATTGCGCAGATATATCGATGCTCATGCTGTTGAACACTGGATTGTCTGGGCAAGACTCCATTATTTACAGAACGCCGCCATATAGCTGGAATATGAGTGTGGCGTTAAACTAAACTCACTCGCTCTTAGTCTACTCTTTAGTTCACTGTGTACCACTTGTTGTTGCACCACCATTTCGTGTTATATTGCACAATGGCATGTGTACTTACTGGTACGACATTCATCATCTTGGTGATTATGTTGGATCGCCAATCATTATTATTTAATTATTATTTCATTATTATTTCATAATTATTTCATAATTAAAATAATGAAACCACTTACAGTTCAACTGAATCCTTCACTTTCCCCATACTTAAATTTGACAATATGTGTCTAGCGTAAGGGTATGGCTACATTATATAACCACATGGATATGTGTAACAGTAATCAAAGACAAAATGTTCCCTACTATTTCATTTAGCTAACGCATAAGCTGTTTCTGTTCTATCGTTTCTCCAGCAGCAATAAATTAATGGAAACTGTCACTGAACCAGATTTCAATAAACAAAAACTGGCCGTCAACATTTATTGAATTCTGTTTTCAGACGGTGTTAACAAATTTGGGTTTCCCACTAAAGTTGATGATGTCACTTCCGGAGGCCGCATTTCCGGTCTCGCCGCGAGCAGACGGCATGCTGGTTACTTATACGCCGTCACAGACGTGGCAACAGTGAATGTTGTCAGAGTGTTGAACCTCGAAGGACAAGTTGTCGGGAACATAACGATTTCCAATGCCACCAACGTCAACTGGGAAGACATTGCAGTCGGTTACTGCGTCTTTGATAATTCGACGACATGTCTGTACATCTTGGACGGTGGCAATAGCACCACCCCTCCAGTCAACATCATCTACATAGCAGAAGAACCAGATGTTATCACTGGGATGCAGTCAGTCATGAGAGACATGATGATTGATTTTAGGTAAGATGCACAAATTACCTTTTGAGTTGTTTCTATTTCATGTGTATTCTTATGAATTACGCGAATAATGTGGTCGATCATCTCAGACTGATGATGATCTCAAACACACGTTTGTGAAATAATTGAGAACATATACTTTTCTACCAACGAGAGCTCATCTTTCTTAAAGTCTAACAGAAATGTAACAACAATAACATAACAAGCCCATGAAACCAACATATACTTTTTACATACAGCGACTGGAACACCGACAACTGCTGCACGGAGACGTTGTTTGTTGATCCAGAAGCCAACATGTACTTCTTCAGCCGCGAGCCCCGAGGGGCCCATATTGGTCTGTACAAACTCATCAATGATGAAGGTATATGGGGAACCCAAAGGGAGAAGGTAATCACTCTCCCCTCCACCAACACAGGTAACTAATGCCATCGATACAATACCCTCCCTTCAACCAACACTAGTAACCTTCGTAACCCATATATTAATTACAGACAACAGTTATCGCCATTTTCAACCAAAATTAGTAATCATCGCCCACATAAAAACCGCACAAGTACACACCACCAAAGCGCTCAGGTATTGGAATTCACCTTACACAAACGACCCACAACAGGCTCCCTCCCGCCCATCAATACTCATGATCACCTACACATTAGCAATAAACAATAGTTATCCTTCCATCCAACCATGGGTATCCAATAACATTGATCACATACACATTAGGAATAAACAATAGTTATCCTTCCATTCAACCATGGGTATCCAATAACATTGATCACCTACACATTAGCAATAAACAATAGTTATCCTTCCATCCAACCATGGGTATCCAATAACATTGATCACATACACATTAGGAATAAACAATAGTTATCCTTCCATTCAACCATGGGTATCCAATAACATTGATCACCTACACATTAGGAATAAACAATAGTTATCCTTCCATTCAACCATGGGTATCCAATAACATTGATCACATACACATTAGGAATAAACAATAGTTATCCTTCCATTCAACCATGGGTATCCAATAACATTGATCACCTACACATTAGCAATAAACAATAGTTATCCTTCCATCCAACCATGGGTATCCAATAACATTGATCACCTACACATTAGGAATAAACAATAGTTATCCTTCCATTCAACCATGGGTATCCAATAACATTGATCACCTACACATTAGGAATAAACAATAGTTATCCTTCCATCCAACCATGGGTATCCAATAACACTGATCACCTACACATTAGGAATAAACAATAGTTATCCTTCCATTCAACCATGGGTATCCAATAACATTGATCACCTACACATTAGCAATAAACAATAGTTATCCTTCCATCCAACCATGGGTATCCAATAACATTGATCACCTACACATTAGGAATAAACAATAGTTATCCTTCCATTCAACCATGGGTATCCAATAACACTGATCACCTACACATTAGGAATAAACAATAGTTATCCTTCCATTCAACCATGGGTATCCAATAACATTGATCACCTACACATTAGCAATAAACAATAGTTATCCTTCCATTCAACCATGGGTATCCAATAACATTGATCACCTACACATTATCAATAAACAATAGTTATCCTTCCATTCAACCATGGGTATCCAATAACATTGATCACCTACACATTAGCAATAAACAATAGTTATCCTTCCATTCAACCATGGGTATCCAATAACATTGATCACCTACACATTAGGTATAATCAATAGTTATCCTTCCATTCAACCATGGGTATCCAATAACATTGATCACCTACACATTATCAATAAAAAATAGTCACCCTTCCATCCAACCATGGGTATCCAATAACATTGATCACCTACACATTATCAATAAAAAATAGTTATCCTTCCATCCAACCATGGGTATCCAATAACATTGATCACCTACACATTATCAATAAAAAATAGTCACCCTTCCGATCATCAATGGGTACCAATACTCACGATCACCTGCACATTAGCAATAAGCAATGGTCACGCTTCCATCCAACATTGGGTACCCATTGCCCATGATCACCCGCATATTCGAAATAAACAGAAAGCCACTCGAATATAGAATAACTTTCACCTTCCGATCCAAATGACACTGGTGCCCTGAATACAGTTATAACTTTGCATGCATCAAAAAATGAATGCGTACAGATACCACTGAGTGCATGAACAGCACTGCAGCATGATATAATAAGTGTTTGTTGGGTTTACATAATAACATTTAATCCCGGCTTTACCGCATTTCCTGCAGGTCCGGATGGTGCTGACCTGTCCCCCAGCGGAGAGGAACTCCTCGTCCTCTTCCATGACACTGTCTACCACTTCCATGTGACAAACAACGACTTAAATGCGGCCTTGGCCGACGCCCCAAGTCTCCTCCCCTTTGTGCCTGACCCTAGTGGAACCAGTATCGCTTGGGCCTCTGATACATGTGGCTACTATACCTCCACCGAGGAAGACATCCCTGTTCTCCGATTCAGTGACAGAAATGGTGCCGATGCCTCTCGGGGTTCGCCTATAGAAAATCTGCTCTAATCTGAGATCAAATTGTGATACTGTTTTTTTGTGTAACTGAATGCTGTATAATTACATATTATTACATCCTCGCCTCACCTCACCTCACCTCACCTCACCTCACCTCACCTCACCTCACCTCACCTCACCTCACCTCACCTCACCTCACCTCACCTCACCTCACCTCATCTCACCTCACGACAGTGGGGTAGCCTAATGACTCAAGCATTCGCTCGCCATGCCGAAGAGCCGGGTTCGAATCCCCACATGTACAATGTGTGAAGTCCATTTCCGATATCACCTGCCGTGATGTTGCTGGAATATTGCTGAAAGCGGCGTAAATCACAACACACCCACTGACCTCTCCTTAATCTCACCTCAATTTTCCTTCAGCTGCACGGTTCAACTTCGGCAAGGTTGTTGGGCAAATCGACAGTCCTAACTTTGACGATGTCACGGGAATTGCTTTCAGCAAAGACCACCCGGATTTCATCTATGCCATCAACTCTGGTACAGCAGGGGGGCCGTTGATCAATGTTTTCCAGGCTTCCAACGGTTACCACATCAGTGTGATTGTATTAAACCTCGTCACGAACACGGACTGGCAGGATATCGCAGTGGGGCCAAGGACATCAGGGGGACATAACTACATCTATGTTTTGGACGGAGGTGCGTTATGGTATATATAATACCTTTAAATCCGTAGCAAACACCATGAAGCCGACAGACATTTCTCACCTCAAAATCTGTTCATCCTCATATGAAGTTGTACCCTTTGCATGGCCATGATGATCTCCGGGTTCCATGCATGACTTAAATTAAGTAAAACAAATAATTGGATCTCTGTGAAAAGGCTTTCATTTCCTCTACACATATTTTCCGAAATCATTCAAACATTTAACTGACATTACTGCATACTCTTTAGTAAAGATTCCGACGGTGAACTTTGTGGACTCCTGTATAACCATAAGTGCTTTCGACGCATTTGATCGTAGACGGCAGTCTTTGTCCGGGGAGGAGCGGTGGGGTAGCCTAGTGGGCTTGTCACGGGTTCGATTCCCCACATAGGTACAATGTGTGAAGCCAATTTCTGTTGTTCCTGGAACATTGCTAAACGCGGCTTAAACATCGAGGGTACATCAACCCATGGGCCCCGAGGGACCAGTGAACAACGTATTTATCTTACCGAACACCTTAATGCTAATTTTGATCTGTTTGAAGCATGGGTATCGTGTCGCACACTTCAGCCAAACTGTGTAAATGAAACGATTCGAATCTTGTATCTTACTGTTTTCCCGCAGGTATTGTCTCTGTAAAGTCGCCGGGTGTAATCCCCCTATTAATATTCATGGATATATATATCGAATCTTTTGCAGGAGAAGTTAATGGCAGCCCAGCTCGAACCATCATCACACTACCAGAACCAGACGACATCAGAGACACACAACTCATTGACGTCAGCGCAGATGACATATTCGTTTACAACATGTAAGGCGTAGAGAATGACTAGTGGTGTTCGCCGTAGCAGCATTTGAGAAGCTATTTCATTGCTGGATACAGTTGGGTGGGAGGGTGTGCTGGGTCGTTGGAGGGGTGCGCACCCCCCTTTGGTCCTGACATATGACTATGGAAACTCGTGTGAAAATGAAGAGTGCACAACCCGTTTTTCTCAATAGTGTGCACCCCCTCCCACCCCCTTTCACAATTAGCTGTATCCACACCTGTACTTCTGGTTATAGTTTACAGTACATGAAGTTTACAGTGAAACATTGTGAGACTTGTCCTTAAGGCATGCTAAAGTCTATTCTTTACATTGAGATACATCTTGTGCCTTTGGTCTAACTTTAAAATGAAACGTCACCCCAAGAGAACAATCCACTTCGATTCCGACAAAACTGATTCTTATAGTGACAATTTCAATCCCTGATAATTGAAGATGACACCATGTTTTGTCGGATTGCCCTGGTCATGTGTTCGAATCCCGTTTATCACGATCAGTTCATACATCCTTCGCATCAGTAATGTCTGTCGGTCGTAGGTCGTATTGTGAACTTACTCTTGGAGTAAATCGGAACCATGCGTGCCCATCTCTTCGAAGCTGTCCCTGTGTATATAACATAAAACAGTGTATCAGCCACAAGGCTCACATGGGCCTAGCTCCATCATGTACCTGTAGAGTGGTGCTATTTTGTGTTGTCGTACAGCACCAAGTTGACATTCGCAACATATATGTTTGTTGTTGCGCTCAGTTGCAGCCCGGCTGTGTGGTGGTGGTCAGTAAATAAGTTGACCAATCAATCAAGAGCCGATAATCGGTTGGATACGATGCCATGCATCAAACAGGTGGCACGCCATGTCTCTGTTATCATGGGTTCAAATCACGGTTCATTGTTTCTAGGTTTGTCAGCACCATTACTGTTTTTGTTACCATGATGGCCCGGGTTCGATTCCCCACGTCGATACAATGCGTGAGGCACATTTGTGGTATCCTCTGCGGTAATATTTCTGTGTTATTGCTAAAAGCGGCGTAAATCCGCACTCACTCATTGATGTGGGGTCGCAATTTCCATGAACCCGACCGCTGATTCTTAGTCTGTCAGCATTGGTTCACTCAGAGATATGTAACATCTTTACATGCATTTACATGTACTGGTTTTCTTAGCATATTATCTACATACATATGTCAACATCTGATCAGATTTCCATTTTCCCATGAACCGACCAAAAATTAGTAACTTTTCCTGTCACCGATTTCGTAAAGATGTGAACCGTTGTTTTTGTAGTGATTTCTTAAACATACTATTATTGCTGAGATTTATGTTTATGAGTATTGTTGGGGTATATATTTATAGAATTCATGTCAAGGTGGTCTAACCACAACATTTAACCCTGTCTTCCTTCAGGTCCGTGGGCGTGAGTCATGCTCTTGCTGTTACCAGCAGCGGCCGAATCTTCATCACCGACTACCAAGACACGTACGAGGAGCCCGTGACCATGTATCAGCTTGTTAACATAGACAATCAAACCCTCCTACCTGTTGAAATTGGCTCCTTTCCCCATCGGTCATCCCAGAGTGGTCCTGAGGGCCTCGACGTCGCTTCTGACGACAGTTTCTTCCTCGTGAAGAACAGCGACGGTGTCTTGTTGTTCCCTGTCAAAGACAACGACTATTCCTCCGCCATTGCAAACGTCAATATCAGTCGCCTCCCCTACGTGCCTGAGAATAATGGGTATTCCGTCGCCATAGCGCCAGATTGTAACAGCTACTATACCCTTAGTAATGATCAGATGCAGAAACTGAAGAGGTATGATGCAGTTGCAGAGTGTCCACAATCATCGTACTCGCCACGTCGATACAGCCCACGTTACCGGCTTCGTTACCGGCCACGTTACCCCCCACGTTACCGGCCCCGTTACCGTATACCCCGTCCACCACGCTACCCTATTCTCTACAAGTCACCCAGGGAGTCACGGGAACGAGCGCGATACGAGTGAGACTGCTCTTGTACTTAAATAAAAGCTTATGCCTTCGTGTCTTATTTTATTCGAAACATGACATAAACATTATTGCCATACTTGGCTCGAGCTCATCCAATCCATGCAGTGTGCGAAATGCATGCAGTGTGGCCCGCTAGTAATTTAAATCTGCACAGACACTGGCCATACCGGTTAGTGAATTTTCATGGGGTCATTTTGTATATATATATATCACTCTATCCGACTTGTTAAGTTACATTACACCATTAAACCATGCCAAATTTATGGCCTGATAAAACTGTTCATTGTGTTCGCAGCTTTATGATGAAACCCGTGTCATGCCGACAATACCTTATTCTAATTTATTCATTGTAATCGTTTGCTTGGCTTCTATTTTCAAATTTTGGACTAGTGAAATATCTTATGGGCTTGTAACTTTCAGGTATTGCTAGTCCGACTAAGTAGCGATATATAGGTTCGAATCTAGGTTCGGTCAGAATATGTTCCTAAATTTAGCAGCATCAAACCCATACCAGTGAGTGTCACCTGCGTGGTCAATGTTTGACTCCAGGATAACGCCGGGGTTTCTCCCTCATTATCCAGATACGCCGTGGGGTACATGGAATACCGTTCAAGGGTACGTATTGATCCAACCTGTTTCGCTCATTCTTGTACATCCCTTGGTATCCAATGTAGAACATGCGACAGAGTATCCAGTCTTGACAAAAAAAATATTATAATTTGTATTTCACTAGGAAAATGCAATCCCAAATAAAACCAATGTTACCTTTGACCACTTTCCAAATGATATTGTGTAATCACAGTCTTGGCTAAACTCCGAAACAAATTCCGTTAGGTGAAACGACAAACAGTTGTGAAAAGTAAATGATTAGATCACTGACAATCAATGATGACACCAGGTGTTCGCAAAAGGATAAATATATGATATCCTTCCCCAACCGCATTTGTCATTCGTAAAATATCCTAAAGTAATAGCATTTTGCCAGGAGCCGCACAGAGTTACCTCTCTCATGAGACGGCTGTCTGTAAACAAACCTGACAATCCAATGATCGGTGAACTAGAAAATCCAGTTAGACAATGGGTAAATTACGACTACTGTGTGAAAGTACATTAATTCTGATACTTATAAGTACGGAAAGGCGTTTGAGAAAACGATTTGGTTTGCAAGACGCTTTTGATTGAAAACAGATCTACAACATTATTTAATCAATATCCGTTTAAGGGCATGAGCATGGCATTATCGGTATCGTAATGTTGAGACATCTAGGACAGTAGAAGTCAGTACACCATTGTCATGTATACTATGGAGACCTATGGTAAGGCAAAAGTATGGAACAGACAAATGTGAAACACTGGAAAGTCCTCATGTTCTTTATTGAACGTCCAAAACGGTCACAGTATGCTTTGATATGTTCCTATGGTATATGTCCCAAATCAGCTGTGACGAGTTCGAATCACGGATTACCCCTGATGGTTCGTCAGTTTGTGAGAACTGTGCAAGGACTGGTTGTAAACGTCTGAGACATGCATCTCCTCGGTTGTTCCTCCCTCTTCAAGCTAGCACTCTAAAACGCTGTAACGAGTGAGCGAGTGAGTGAGTTTAGTTTTACGCCGCCTTTAGAAGCTGGGGACATCGGAAATGGACATTACACCCATGTGCTTTAACCACTAGGCTATTCCAGTGCCCTGTTGTTGAAAGTGTTACACCAAACACTAAACGCGCAGTTGAACCAGGGTTTCAAACTGGTGAATGTTACATGTACCTCTGTGGAGATGCTAAAAAGGGTCAAGGCTAGGTCACTGTTTACGTGACGTCTCGTAGTAACGTCCCGGACGAGCCAAGATTCCACATATGACGCACTGATTTGTTTAAGTATAGTGAGGTACATGATGTACCTCAGACTCTGACCTAGAGGTACGAAAGTCTCTTTCCAGGCAGTAAGGAAAGTTCTGAAATACAGTAATTTACTGTTCGTGCAAGCTTACGTTACAATATGTGGAGACCTCACGTTGTACCTCAGGTGCCGCAGTTACACAAACTAGTCGTAACTTATATCCTGTATCACAACACTCTGGATTTATTCACCCGATCATACAAGGGATCATACTCTACCAAAGACTTCTACTATACTGTTCCTTGGTAGGGCCAATAATACTCTAATCTTCGTCTGGGTAGACGGATTTAGTAGTAGTAATCGGATTACTGGATTTCGACAATTCCACCTACGGTAACGTCAGGGACATACCGGACTCCAGCTATAGTGCACTGCAAGTTGTTGGCCTGTCTGAGAAGACAGAAGGATTACCCTCTACTGAACGACAAGGTACAGAGATTGACGTACTGGTTCGCGTATGTAATACATAGAATAGAATATTTGTTTTTTTACTGAATATGATGACTGCACCATCAAACGTTACGTTGTCATATGTGGTTCTGATAATTAATCAGATGCTTGCTCGTGTTGTAAATAACAAGTTGTATGCTGTAAATCCATACCACACATTCTTACCTTACAGATAGTTAATGTTTGTCTTCCTAAATGCACAATAAATGTTGTTTATATATTTTTACAGAGCATTCTCCATTTATCGTGTACGTCTAATACACTGTGTTGTGAAGAAGGGAGATAAATTGCTGCTTGGATACTTTTAGAAAGAAACTGAAAAAAATGACTGTTTGTCAGCGCTTTTATTAGACCCAAATAATTTCTCTTCGATGGGATATATTAGGAGCAGGTGTAATATAACAGACTATCTATCTCTAAATGTTATTTTTACTGCATCGAGAAATGACACACACTGATAACCTATACGACTGTAACTAAGTGCAGACTTTACGTTTTATTTCAGGCACAATGGAGGATATGTCTCCGGAACAGATTAAGGGTCTGTTACCAACTATACACACCAAGTCATAGATTATCTATGTTTATCATTGATGTATTGTAGCTGAATGTATTCGTTAACCTGACGAAAGTGAGGATCCACCCGAGGATCCACCTGAAGATGACCATAACGGAATACAAAATATGGAATGCATGTTTGTATCAAATTCACGGGGTCACAGACTACCGGTCAGGTTGATTCGACGTGTATCTAGTTACGTTCGAGAAGTAACGACCGAGTCCATTCCATCTCACACGTACTGGATCTAGTCCAGGTGGCTTCGTGGATGTCATGTGTACCCCGAGGACGACTGTAGGTCACTGTGTATCTCAAATCTACCCTGACGAATTGTCAGGTCGAGTCCGCGACCTTGGCTACGTCAGATGTTCCCTGACACTAGGTCGAGTCTAGGTCATTGTGTGTGTCACATGTATCCTGAAGATCTAGTAGGTCGAGTCTAGGTCATTGTGTGTGTCACATGTACCCTGAAGATCTAGTAGGTCGAGTCTAGGTGTTTGTGCATGTCACATGTACCCTGACGATATACTAGGTTGAATCTAGATCATTGTGTTTGTCACGTGTACATTGGCGACATACTAAGTAGAGTTCATTGTGTATGTCACAAGTACACGAAGTAACTAGTTATGTAGCATTTGATAGATGTTCAGTGTGGAGATGAATGTATCTGTTCCACATTCATGTTTACAGAAATCAGGAAATCGTTTTCTCTCATCGATGAAAATGGCGATGGACGCATTTCTTCCCACGAACTGCTGAGAGCTTCTCGCCTTCTGGGCATGAACCCAACACTTCAGGACGCTGAAGCAATGATTAAAGAAGTGGACCAAGACAGTAAGAGTTAACTCCCTTACTATAACAAGACTGACCCATAAAAGACTGTGAAGCTGGCGAATAGAATGTGTTCATATATGCTTATGCACAATGCACATTTTTTTCCAATTCGAAAACTCGTCAAACTAGTGGCATAACAAACTTTATGAATAACAAATTTTTAATCATGAGAGCGAGCTAGGTTTCGATACAGATTCGATACAGGGGCATAAAAAATGACATACGTACATCGGTGTCAACTTATCCATAGAGTTTGTTCTCTATTATATTTCCCAACTTCTAACATGCCATTCAAAGAAGTTACTAGACCTAACAGTATATATGTATGTATGTGCGTGCGTGTGTGCGTGCGTGCGTGCGTGCGTGCGTGCGTGCGAGTTTTATGCATACATATGTAATTGTGTACACATACACACAAGGTATTATTGTTGTATGTGTAATGGAAAAACCAGCCATAAGTGTTGATGTCGATCATGACGCTTTAATTAATGAATTCCCGCAGACAGTGGCTATATCGAGTTTCACGAGTACGCCGTGTTGATGTCGAAGCGAGTGGGCGCGATGGAGCAGGAGTTGCGGCACCTGAAGGAGGCCCTAGCTGTGCTGGACATTCACAAGGATGGACTGATTGACGTGGAGATGATGAAGCAGGTAGTGATGATGGTGGGAGAGAGGCTGACGGAGAAGGAGGTTGAGATGGGACTGAAGGAAGTCACGATACACCCCGGAAACAAAATAAAATATGAAGGTACCATGCTTTTATATCTATTTGTTTTCTAGTGTAGAGAATATTAGAATCTAGATATTCAAATTGATAGTAATGCATTCAGTTGCTGATTACACTGATTAGAATGATTAATAATACATCCCGCTGTTAAGTATGCTAGTTAGAATGTATAGTAATACATTCATTTGTTTCATAAACAAATCAGAATAAATAATAGTACATTCCGTTGTTGAATATACTGATTAGCATACATAGTTTAACATTCAACTATATGGAAAGGAACCGACACTATTACATGTAGTCGTTGAATATATGCTAACAACAAAATGTATGGGGACACCCTCAAATTTGATAGTCATGCATAAACCTAAACGTCTGTGAGGTCATATATACCCTACGGTAAATGCAAGTTTTTGTGAGCTTCATGGACACTTTAAATGACATGTTAGAACATGCAGTGGAGCAACAGATTCAATATTCGTTGAGTTGCGTTTCCGGGACTGAAACATTGTCATAAAAAAGCGAAAAACAAGGGAGATGAAACTTAACAGTGCCATGTTTGATTCAAACACAACAAACTAGTGCATGTGAAAGACAGACTTCCCATGCAGCTTGTGGTAACATTTCCTACAAAAGAAGCCACGGACAGTATTGGAACTTCACACCATCTTCACCATGCCACAACGCAGACTGCTAAATAAGTTCCCGCGACAGAAGCATGCACCTGCAGGGCCGTTGCATGGTTACAGGATGGTGATTCCATAATAAGTTTTGCTCTCCGTCTTCAGGAGTCTCCCTCTGTCACTCACAAACTGAGGGACAGATTCCAAGCCACAGGTAGAGTACAGAACAGACCTCGCTCTGTAACACCCAGGAAAACATCAAGGGCAGTTGGCCGATAAGTTGTGCTCCAGACCCGAAGGAACAGGTTCATAACTGCCATGTAGTGCCCACTTGCCACAAGTTGCAAAGGAAATCTGTCTTCCACATGCTCTAGTCTGTTGTGTTTGAGCGTTTGAATCAAACATGGTGCAGGTGTGATTCAACACCCTTATTTTTCGCTGTTTTGGATGATGTACCATTTCACTCAAACTCAACGAATATTGAATCGGTTGCTTCACTGCACTTTCCAGCATGCCAAAGTGCCCATTAAGCACACAAAACATTGCATTTATAGTAGAGTATAAATGACCACATCACTATTCAGTTTGTGCATGTTGCGATTTTTGCGTTCCTCGTCCCCACGCAAAACGTCTCGGAGCAGCAATATTAACTCTTTCAACAGCAGTCAACCAGAGGCTTACTAAACGATATGTATGGTCGTTTATTTCCGCTATCAGTGGTTTTCGGTAACGTGATACAACAACGGGAAATGTCTCTGTTTTATTAACTTCGTACGAATGACAAGTAAGGCAAACAGGACACAGTAAACAGGACATATGTCGATGAGGAAATACTCACCTGCCTGCAATTCACGCTGACGAAGGTGATAAACGTCATCGTTTCCCATCTGAGTAGACCGATGCTCATTCTGTCGATCACTGGATTGTCTGGGCAAGACACGATTTTTACTGACCGCCGCCATGTAGTTGGAATATTGCGAAGTGTGGCGTTAAACAGAAAAACAAACAATTCATAACGGATTCAAGACTGGCTTTTCAAACTTCATGTTCCTTGGTTTCAGAATTTGCAGAGACGCTGTGTAAACGATTGCTGTGAGAGATGAAAGAGCTAAATATATCCCCGTGCATATGCCCTCTCGAACTGCTGCCGAGACATAGACTCGTACAACTTTACATATTACTTCCATGATCAATTTGGTGACTTTGGCTGTCTGATAGTTCACAGATAGTACAATAAATAGCGTTACATGTATGGTTACGTGTTTTCATTGTCGAATGTCTGTGATGGAATATGAAGACTGGCCAGTTACTGAAAGTTGGTCCTCAGGTAAAACATCTTTAAATTCACATTTTTTTAAACCAGGTGCCATGGGTCATCAGTGATAAGACATTAGACATGAGTGATTGAGTATGGTTTTACGTCGCTTTTAGCAATATTCGAGGAATCTCACGGCTGGGGATACCAGAAACGGGCTTCACACATTGTACTCATGTGGGTAATCGAATCCGGACCTTCGGTGTGCCCAACCAACGCTTTAATCACTAGGCTATCCTACAGCCCCCACCTTAAACAACGTGATTCAGGGAAAGAACATTATTCTCAAGTAACCTTCGCTTACGTAATCTTACGTAGTAAGATGGGGCCAAATGGATTGGGTTGTCAGCCTTAAATCATAATCACTGAAACCCTTGATGTCACTCACAGGATTGTCTTGTGTAGACATAGTTATTTACAGACTTAATTCAGCCATATCTGCCTTAGGTAGATGTTGTGTTAGGTTAATGTTGGTATTACAAATGTATATAGGACAGCCTCTACACAGTTCACAGATTCAGGATGGTAAGCCATAGGACTGGTGCGCGTATCTTCAATCTTTATCGCTGATGACAGATACACATTGCCGCTAGGTATCTCGTCAGTGTTTAACCTCTCCTTTGTCAAGTAAACAATTACTCTCTTAAGTGTCTATGCAGGCGCATATATTGAAAACAGATAACATCAAAGACTTTGAAACCCTGTTACTGGGAGCATTTAAAACCAAATTACCTTAATATTTTCATAAAGCGGCAAAATATAATATTCATAATTTTTTTTCCCCGAAATGGATTAAGAAGGATTAAGACGACTTGTCATCTTCTTACACTGAAAACCGGAAGCGACATTAATGTAAGCTGGCAATTTATATGGCATATTCTGTTGTAGAATTTGTCTTAAGTGTGGCATATTCTGTTGTAGTTTGTGTCTTTGGACTGGCATATTCTTGTTGTAGTTTTTGTCTTTACGTCCACCGTGTGCATATGTATGAGAGACATATTCTGTTGTAGTTTGTGTCTTTGGACTGGCATATTCTTGTTGTAGTTTTTGTCTTTACGTCCACCATGTGCATATGTATGAGAGACATATTCTGTTGTAGTTTTTGTCTTTACTTCTACCGAATGCATATGAATGAGTGACATATTCTGTTGTAGTTTTTGTCTTTACGTCCACCGTGTGCATATGTATGAGAGACATATTCTGTTGTAGTTTTTGTCTGAAGAGTGACATATTCTGTTGTAGTTTGTGTCTTTGGACTTGCATATTCTGTTGTAGTTTTTGTCTTTACGTCCACCGTGTGCATATGTATGAGAGACATATTCTGTTGTAGTTTTTGTCTGAAGAGTGACATATTCTGTTGTAGTTTGTGTCTTTGGACTTGCATATTCTGTTGTAGTTTTTGTCTTTACTATACCGTATTCATGTGTATGAGTGGGGCTGAGGTGGGGCGTGGGGGGAGTTTCGAACTTAAGGAGACTAAGAGGAAGCCCGTGAAGAATGCTTTTCCACGTTTTACTTTCCGAAACCCTGTCAGCTTTCCGAACCAGTCTACGTATATATACTGAGGGGACAAAATAAGGGATCACATGAAAAGCGCAAGGGCTCCCTTTGTTTCCCGGGTTCGTCACAAACTATGCTATGTGTGTGGTGTGCGTACGTGCGCACGTACGTATATGACATTTTATGTATACATATGTAACTGTGTACACATACACACATGGTATTATTATTGTATGTGCAATGGAAAAACGAGCCATAAGTGTTGAAGCTGATTATGACGCTTTCCCGCATCCAGTCGCTACATCGAGTTTGACGAATACGCCTTGTTGATGTCGAAGCGAGTGGGCGCGATACGCGTCTACGTATATATACTGAGGGGAAAAAATAAGGGATCACATGAAAAGCACAAGTGTTCCTTTTTCCCCGGTTTCGTCACAAGTAGGTCAAAACAAAGTTTGTGATGAAACCTGGAAAAAAATTAGGAACACTTGTTCTTTCATGTGATCCCTTAATTTCCAAAGCATAACACACGCACCGATGTTCTTTGTTAATGCATTAACGCTCGGATTGCATTCACTGCGACTTTGAAATATTTTTCCCATTCTTAAAATAGGTAGATCCCATAGGCTAACAAGAATTTTTCTAAGTCGACATTAATCTTGAAAATTAACCAGTAAATGCCATCATGAATTGTCATTAACTATGAAGTAATAGAAAATGTGATACAAGTACATACTTTTTATCTCGCACATGATTGGACGACGTGTCTTGTTTTCTCATAAATAAGGAAAACCCAATTAACTGTCACACACGTGTATACAATTCGTGAAACCTTCGTCTTTGATTAACAAAGCAAATCTGGCTAATGTTTATCCTCAGCATCAACACTCACCAATCAAAGCCCCACAACGATCAAGTACACAGGGAGGTTTGGAAGCGTGGAACCCAGCCTGTTTACCCAGAGGCTCGAACTCAAACACACTTAATCCTTTACGTAAACAAAGCAAGTAGGTCAGACAAGAAGCCGGGATTCCGCTTCAGTTTAGGAAGTGGATTTACGAGACAGAAAGCTAATCAACATATGCACATGGCCTACGATACATTGTAAACAGTGGGAGCTACAGACGATCTTATTAGGGGCCTGAAACGTCAGAGCTCTGTGACTGATCAAACTCAATGACTTCCGTACCTACATGTTGTATATATGTGCTTAGGTTTCATTAGCTCTCATGGTAATTTTTCACTTGAACGAATATATAACGTTAATCCACTGTGTATCTTGATGCTCAAACAAGAGTGAGTGAGTTTACTTTTACGCCGCACTCAGCAATATACCAGTTATATGGCGGCGGCCTCTAAATAATCGCGTCTGGATCAGACAATCCAGAGATCAACAGCATGAGCATCGATCTACACAATGGGGAACCGATGACATGTGAATGTATGTTATCAAACTTCTATCAACGACAGTGGATTCAATGACAAAATGGTATTGTAAAGCAGACACTTATAAACTCCATTTGTTTCCTTAATGTCCGTAACAGTGAGTGAATAGCCACAGTTTAAAGCCTCTTTGAACGGCTCTGTATGATGCCTTTGACATTAGAGGCGAGTGGGATGGTCTAGTAATTAAAGTCACGCAGAAGACTCGGGTTCAATTCCCAAAAGGTGTGAAGTCTATTTCAGCTGTCCCCAGTCGTGATTTTACTGGAATATTGCTAAAAGCGGTGTAAATCTAGACTCACTCACTTGAAATAAGATATTTGACGCCCAGTCAGTCTGATGCGGAATTTGAGCCCAGACTGAGGCAGTTCTCAAAAGTTCATTACTTTTTTGGTAAACCCCACGACAATGTGTATGATGTTCACAAGCCAAGGAATATAATTGGTGCGAACCGGGATTCGAATCAGTTGTCTTGGGTGACCTGTTTGTCCAAGAGACGAAAATGTGTTTCGTAATATAACTTTGATATAACTGGCAGCAACTCCATGTCGTTCAAAGTACCGGTGCAGATCCGGGTTAGGGTGGATCTTCGTTAGGGGCGACTAACGGGATCGGGTGGTCAGTCCCTCTGACTTGGCTGTTACATGTCAAATCTCAATTGAGATCGATGCTCATGATGCTGACCACTGGATCGCAGCCAAATAGCTGGTATATTGCAACGTGCGGCATTACACAAAGAAACAAACACCATAGTGATGACCTAAGGTTAAACTATATCCAACCACTTTCCTGATTGAAATTCACAGATGATTTTCTTCGCCTTCAGTGCATGCGTCGACTTGTTTAAGAATGTTTAATAAACGGTCTTAAATCTTGTCCGGTTTCCAGTATCACCATCACCTTGATAATCCACACATAGCCAGGGGTTCAATTTTTTTTAAATGCCACTTGCCACATGGCCAGTAACTATACGAAAGTCGATTCCCCTGATTTCTGTGGCATAATCGTGATGATGAATTTATGAAAGATTATATCAGGATAGTATTTGACGTTAATATTAACTGGACTATTATCGAAAAGTCATAAATAGGAAAGAAAGATAACCCTTTGAAATCCACGTTTATTTGCAGTTTGAAACCATCAGCGGAAATTATCAAGTAGCCCATGGACAAGTAGAATGCCATTATTTGATTGCCCGAAATGAAAACTGACTTGTTCCGGGAGTCTGGCGATGGGAGTTTGAACCTCTGACAAGGTAGATAGCAATGAACGGAATAACGTCACTTGCTCGTTTTACGTCTTAAAACATCCTGTAGTTATATCAATAATATCAGAAACTCGTGTAGTAAGCTCTATCTCAGTCATGCCTTTATAGCTTAACAATTGATACTGCAGCGACCGGGTCACAGAAAGTTCTGAACACTCGACACGGCAGTACCACGTAGCGGGGCACATCTCATGGTACAAGAAATGATTCTCACATTATCAACCACTGGTTGGTCAGGCCCATGTTCGATTGTTTACACAACAATAACCTAAAGATACGATCAAGCAGTATGTTTTTGCCGCGTTTAGCAATACTCCAACAATATCACGGCTCGGGACACCAGAAATCAGAAATAGGCTCAACACACTGCACCCATGTGGGGAATCGAACCGGGTCTTCGACTTGCCGAGCGAACGCTTTAACCTCTAGACTATCCCATCGACCATAGCGTGGTAGAATGTAGGTAGTGTGAGTATAAATTTGTATTCACTGATTTCCTCTTCACCAACATCGTCATACAAATACTGTTGGAGTGAACATTGAGAAATAAATGATCATTGTGGTATCATCCGGGAATTACTTAATAACATGTGACTATATGTAGGACAGGCATGATATATATATATATATATATATATATGCATCATAACCAAACATGGCGATATGGGTGACGAAATATGCAGCTATATACGGAGGAATGTGACACGCGACGACCGCATCTCCGCAGCAGCCTGCGGTGCACATGTCACCGCGGTGACATGGGCACGTGACATTTGAATGTACTCGCCGGAGACCGTCTGCACACAGTAACACACTCAAGACTCCTGCAACAGTTCCTCAACGCTCTCCCATTGTTCCTGTCACTCCAGGTCTACAAATTAATAGTTGACAGGCCTGATCTGAACATGAACGCCCGACAACACAAAAATGTGTTTACGGTCAGACTAGGCTCACTGATCAAATTAGTTTCGTCTTCAACTTCATATCTTTGTATGTTGTATATGGCGAATATATTTGTATCTGTCAAATATTTATCAACGGCTTTTACTCCTGTCTTGAAGTTAGGTTGATAAAAATATAAAAATAGGTTGTTTACTTTACAAATGTGAAATAGTTTTCACTGTATTTCAGTCACGTATGTATAGGATCTGTTTGTTTGTTTCTATTAATGAAAGTGTAAATACTAAAACACATCCATATATCATACTCTCGCACATCAAAGCTGTTGCTGAGTACAGCCAGCTAGGGTTCTTAAAACATCTCACTTAAAGGTTTTCCGTTCAATCTGCTGCATACCTCAACATCCAATGGGATAACCATACCTTTGGCACAGCCTGTGTGAGGAACGAAAAATGCAAGAAGACATAACATAAATGTAGCATTAACCCTTTAAAAGAATACAGTCACTCTTAGTTAAAATCTTCAGTCTATTTACTCACTGGTATCATTTAACTCTTAAGACGAGAAAGTCAAACCATGAACACAAAGACGGCTAATTAAGAGGCTCCAACAGTTTGATGTATATTTGATAGGTCAAAAATCATTTAGCATTCTGCCTACGGTAACTTTCATTGGCAAATCGGGATGTGGGCTAATTGGGACTGTAGGCAGAATGGGACGTAGCTGTTACGCTACAGTAATCATGTATCACTTTTCACTACTGAGGCACACTTGCTACGCATAATCTGGTACGAGATACAACACCACAGCACGGGGGCTTTTAGTATCATACTTTCTTCCCTGCCACAAAGACACCAAGCGTAAATTAATGTATAGTCTCTGAAAATATATACGACAGACACAGCCAGCTTCGTGTAACTTGAAATCAAGACATAGTGGACCAGTGGAAAAGACTGACAAAAAGTGGGCAGTGAGGTAAATAATATGGTACAGGGACTGTGAGGCAGACTAGGCCAGGTATTGTGGACCGTTGTGAAAGTTTATAGATCACGGAAAGAAATCATTCCAGTAATCTCCTGTCCGCTTCACTGACGCTGTCAACAATGACTGCTTGATGTGACATAAACAGGCCGGCTCACTCTACCCCTATAATTTGAGAATATGGTAACGACTGCCAATCGGTCTGAACGTATATATTCTGCATGTAATTTGAATCGGAGAAAGGCTGCTTGTTCAAGGCGGCTATTATGACGTCACATTCCGTTGTCGGAGGGTCACAACTGACGACCCGTACGCTTCGTTACCTCTGCACTATCTACTTTGCGAAACAACTCTATAACTAGAACTTCCTCGTGACTCGTCAAAGAATGTAGTCTTCCATGAATTGGCACTAAGGTTACTGGGTGTGAAGCGAAAACAACGCCCAAGTGTCACTGCCTGATGTCAACTTTTGGCTTTTATCATTTGATTTCTCTGTCAGGGTCACGACAGTGCCGTTTCCAAACAATTCGTTTGTGCCGTTCTTTTTTGTTTCCAAGCCAAATTTAAGTTAATTAACTATTTACTCTTGGTATGTAAAAGACATGTATAAAGTACAACCCTTTCTGTGGAAACATTAATACAAATTTTCAAACAGGTGTACTCTGTTTAAAAAATGATTGCACTTATATAATAAATTGACTGCTCCTGACTGTCTTTTATAATCTCTTACATTCCACGATGTCTGTGTCATTGCTTTGCACGCATTTACCATATCCCTGTATCATCATTCATACACCTCCAACTGCATTCTTTTCGTAAGGCCTACGGTGTTAACACATGTTTCTGTAAGAACATTGTCCTTGATTATGCAGAACTGCTACTCATGTGTACATGTATCCACTGTCAAATTGTATGTATAATCTCCTTGTAACCTGGTGTACTTGAATAAATAAACTCACCTATTCAGGAAAGTAGTCATTATAAAATATCATAGATGAAAGAGACCTCTTGTATCGCGAGTCGTACTGGACTGGTTATCTGAGATATATCTTCTTGGAAAATGAATAAATGTGCTTCTTCCAGTGTTTCTTTACATTTTAAAAAAATGGTAAACATATTTCGTTTGCATTTTTATTTCTTACCCACTTTTCATAGAACCAACCTATTTTAGTACACATGTACCCAGCCACCAACAGTACTTATTACATACAGTTGAAGGAATGAGCCATAGGAAGAAAGAAATTAATTAAACAAGACTTTGTTTCGTTTTCAGTTTTCATCTACATGAAAAACAAATGCGGTATACGTTCTTTTGCGCCTCAGTCTATATGCTTAGGACGCACCAGTCCTCAAAGCCTCATAATTGCAGGGAATTCCAACGAAAATTCAGCCTGAAATAAGGAATCACACATCCAAATTAACGTCTAGAGAACCAGATATGCGACGGTCTTACTCAAGTCGGTGACTGAAATTGGTGGCATTCTCTGGCCTTGTTAAATTTTGCATGAAAAGACAAGAAAATTATTTCTTCCAAACTATTTTCATCTAAGCCAGTAATTTTAGTCAGGGTTGTATCCCATGATATTTATATATAGTATTTATAAATACCTTTGTGAACGGAATGGCTCGGAAAGCGAGGTTCCGGTTTCTGGAGGTGCAGAATAACCCCCAATCCTACTTCCCCCACTTAACTGTGATACATACTACAGCGATAGCCAAACTGTCAAAACATCAAATTTCATTTTAAACGGAGGAGTTGAGGATTTTCTGGTCTCTCTCTATTCGTGTTAAGAGCCTCGTTATCTTATCTGGGCTATACACCGTATGCATGAGCTAAGAAGGGTGTTTTCATTCAAGTTAGATTTCTTTCAGCCACTATATACCCTCCTACCCGTAACTGGCGCAGATGTTACCCGCCCTAATAACGCTGATATGTGAACCACTCCCGCCTTTCATACATGTGTATTTGGAGAAGCTAAACTACTTTCCCGCCAGCAAACAAAACAATTACATTGAATGTCCATTTTAGCGGTCACTGACAAGGGAGGCAACTGAGGTTGGATTCCTAAAATAATATTTGACTTGAGCGGAAGGAACGGTGTGTATTCATTGGTTAGTGAAAGTTAATTCATAGCTCACTGTCAAACGAAGCGTGATGTGACGTCACTTAATTCAATTAAGTGATTGGCTAAAACATGTGTCACCTTTATCCTGTCGTACACCCTACCTACCCACACAAATCCTCTTAGCCCGATCTACGTTAATTCACAGCGTTAAGCCCTAAGGCAACACCAGGTAGACGAGTCAATCGTGAGGGGTGAGGAAATCGTTCAGTCTCTGTGTACACAATAACCTAAGTGTTTCTCTGAACGTGGGGTGAATAGGCCTAGTCTTCCTCGTGAGCGCGCGACATCGAATAGTGACGACAATTTAAGGAGTTTCAATGATGGACAAAAATGTGGGCGTGTCAATATCGAGTGGTTAATAATCGGTGCAGCTGATATAAAGCAAGCGCTTGTGAAACAGGTGTAAAACCGCACTGCACGTGAGTCGACGGAGCGCTATGGCTGAAGAGAGCTGTGTGTCTGTATACATCGCCACCGGCGTTGTCACTGTCACGGTTCTACTATGGTGTTTACGACGAGCAAAGACCAGGTAAATATCCCTTTTCACCTGACATTGTTGAATAGTTATTAGTTCTTCTTTAGAAATCGCCAGGAATCTGTTGGTGAGGTTTCCGTCTCTTTCACTATAAGCAGGCTCTGATAGAAGCGTTTAAACCAGGGCAAGATCAATCACCGGTTGTACTAAGTCTAAGGGAGGGTGTCTGTATCGTGTTTTGCTTACCCCTGTTCTATGATTTTATGAACTGTCTTTTCATGCGAGTGATCATGTTTGTGTAACATTTCTCCATCCCGCCTCACCCCTCCCACCACCAAATGTTTCTAACATTGTTAATGGCAACAGCAGTTCAGGTTTTTGCTCAATCACACCAGGTTCGACTCTCAAAATGTTTACAATGTGTATGAGACGCTCTCAGTAGCCACACCTGTGATATTGCTTCATTGCATTGCATTGTATGAGTAATGCTAATTTGGAGTTATGCCACATCATATCACTCACTCATTCACCTGCTTCAAACACAATTCAAATCAATGTTCGAAATAGAAAGGAAATTGTAACTGTACTGCTATTAAATAATGTCCTCTCTGTACCGTGTATATCATCATGTTAGCTGGAGGACAACAGGACGTGGTTAGTGGTCTTTAATCCTTACACGGCAGCAGAGGGTGTAGATTTCACTAAGCTGTTCCCAGCAATCTCGTATCTAGATTTGCCATCCCTATACTATCAAGTTAAAGCTACGAGGAAAAACGATAACACATATGTTATGTGTGAACACAAACATGAATGAACAATTCTCCGAGAAGAAAACACTGAGGAAAATACTGACAACTTTTCTGTGGTGACCTTTATAATCACCTGTAATTCTAATCAGTCCCATGAGATATGACATAGAAATAATCGGTCTTAATCGTAACTTGAAAGTAACTCTCTCTAAACGTAACATGTTATTAAATGGTTAAAACGGGACCTGACAATAACTATCCCTAAATATAACGTGTAAATAAGTGGTTAAAACGGGACCTGACAATAACTATCCCTAAATATAACGTGTAAATAACTGGTTAAAACGGGACCTGACAATAACTCTCTCTAAACGTAACATGTTATTAAATGGTTAAAACGGGACCTGACAATAACTCTCCCTAAACGTAACATGTAAATAACTGGTTAAAAGACGAGATAATACCTGTTCCATCATACAGCTGAAATATTGGTGCATGCGGCGTAAACCGGTCATTAACATGACTTGGACATATTCCTGAACGTGATGAAAACTGTCTTTAAACGTAACACCTGGTAGTAACCGCTTTTTTAAAGGGGACAGAAATATTAGTTGAGCGACATGGGAAAATATGTTCCAAAACGTGAGAGAGGAATAGCTCACTTCTTATTCGTGATGTCGCCGGGATAGCTGCTCTCAAACCAGATATGCAAATACGTGATCATTTAACCGAGGAGCTTATCCGATTGCTATGAATATTAAATGTACAGTTACTTTAATCACTCAAAATTGTATCTGCAAATATAAAACCATGCCAAAATACATCATCACAAATCATTATATATGCCATGTAGATAAGATTACGTATAATTAAAAAAGACATCTTGTCCGATCAGAACTCACCACCAGAAAATAGTTTTATGTTGATTGATTAAGACCTTGAATCTCGAGTGTACCGCCACACTATTGTCCAGGGGGAGTCGAGGCCTTTCTTACATAGATTGTGATTTAATGTTTTTCAATAGGAATCTCATAATCTCAGTAGGCTTATACACAAACAAATTTATGGTCGTTGCGCCGCACTGGAAAAAATCTTCGTTGCTAGGACAAATCAGGTATTCATTATCAATCAACTGTAACAGGCCATTAGTGATTAACATACCACACTGAGTGTACACATTCACACATGACTAGTCAACAGGGTAAACCCACCGAGATGATCAATGGCTGAAGGTAAACTGCACCTTACTTCTAGCAACATAATCCAATGTTGCGGTGGAGGAGCTTAGGCGTTCGCTCGATTCCCCACATAGGCACAATGTTTGAAGCCCATTTCTTGTGTCCTCCGCCCTGATATTGCTGGATTGTCGCTAAAAGTGGCGTAAGACCCAACTTTCACTCACTCTTCCAGCACACAAGTTTATTATGTTTTCTGGCTGAACACCACAGATGTGGGAATGGTACTCCAATGTGTACTAATTAAACGCCGCTATGATCAGTATCCCAGAAATCTCACTGTAACGTGGCAGGAATGCAAGGGACGCAACTGTAAGCCACCTGACCGACCAAAACGACTGTATGACCCGTGCAACCAGCCCATGTTGTTTCTGACAGTGTGCAAAAGGATTTGGAATGGAACCTTTGCACAAGGTGTCTATCTTACTATGAGGAATAGGGGGAAACGTCCTTCGGTTCCTACCTTTAAACGAATATATAGGAATAGGAATAAGCCTTGATCCCCACCTTTGTCTCCCCGTGAGGACAAGCGAGGAGGTTGGAGCAGTGTCCATAGACCCTATATTTGTCTTTCTGTGGGATTTAGGGATCATACTAGAGCCGTCGTGGCACACGTTTGCCTCCTCGTGCGGATTGTGGAGCCGACATGGTCACTGTTTTCCTTTCTACGCGACAAGTGCCTCTCCGTTTGGAGTGAGTGAGTGAGTGAGTCAGTCAGTCAGTCAGTCAGTCAGTCAGTCAGTCAGTCAGTCAGTCAGTCAGTCAGTCAGTCAGTCAGTCAGTCAGTCAGTCAGTCAGTCCGTCCGTCCGTCCGTCCGTCCGTCCGTCCGTCCGTCCGTCCGTCCGTCCGTCCGTCAGTATTGTTTCACGTCGCTTTTAGCAACATTCCATCAGTATCACGGCGGGGTACAGCAGAAATGCGCTTCAGACATTGTACCCATGTAAGATATCGAACCTGGGTTTTCGGCGTGACGAGTAAACGCTTTAACCAATAGGCTACCCCACCAACTCTTCTTTTGGACAAGTCCAGGTATGGTGTCGTCGGTACATTATGGTTGTCTCCCAAGAAGACCTTAATGCATCGATGCCTGACTTCCAGGGGTTCAGGGGCAGGAATATGCCCCTAGTACTCCAGATATATCTTCTCTGTGAGGATTCGGTGTTGGTTCTTGACTTATGAATAGGTTACAGGTCAGTCTTTGGGCAGTCCCCTAAGGCATGGTTGTCTCTAAGTTAATAAAATGCTTGTATACTGCTTGTCCACCCCATAAAAAATAAAATAATAACAATAGGCTATCATTATCCACGCAGCCATTGTTGCATCATCTGCATTAGAAGAAGACAGTGTGTATAGTGGTACACGTTGTGTCAGCATACCCCAATGTCGAGAGGCGGTGCTCTTGCTATCAACCACTGATTTAATCCTGTCTCGATGTAGTCTTAGTACTGTCTATTGTCATCTAAAGAACATTATTTCACTCTCTAACTCGTCTTAACAAGTCCAAGTTTTTACAAATATGAAATAAAACCAATAAATGAATAAAACACACAATAGATATATTTAAATTTCTGGTAATTAATCCAGGAAATACAAAATACAAAGTGTACAGAAATGTTCAGTAATGTGGTTTTACTGAGTGATGTTAGTCTGAGCGACTACACTGCATTCCGACGCTGTCGTAACGGTTCACCGTGCCCAGGGTCATCCCGGACATCGAGATGACTGTATCGATAAGAGGCTGGGAGAGAGTGCGGTTAAGTTAACATTTCCACAACACAAACCGCGTGTAAGCCATTTACATAGTCTGAAACAGCATTATCTTGCATCTATCATTATTACAAAACAGTTCCATTTCCTGTTTATCGGGATTTGGAAACAAAACTTCTCCAAAAGGCTTTTAAAGGAGTGTCGAGCCTTGTCTGATATTTACACATCAGTCGTGTTCTTAACAACCATAATGCACTTCCGTTATACCATAAGAAGGGTGCATGTCCCTAAACAAGCCGACCCTGGGCAGCATGCTGAATAGATTCTGAAACACGGGAAGCATTTGCTCATTTGATATTTTGTATTCTGCGTGTACAAACGACCCTTCTTAAGGCCACAGAAGGACTCTGTTCGGGCGTTGTTGCATACATAATCACACGCACCTGTTATGTACAGGAACCACGTGCTGGGAGCTGTGATGTTCTGATAGCATGCTGCATCTGGTAGCGTTTAGATCCTATTGTTTCAATACTGTCACCTCGTAATGCCTTGGATAAATCATACGCATCAAACCTTTATTCAAGATGACGTTTGACGTTTTTTATCTAAATATTTTCATTATAACCAGTTTAAAATGAACCATATGCCCAAACACTCCAAACACACGTTTCTGTTGAAGAATAATGTAAACTTGCACATTAGTTGACAAGTGACGGGAACCAGGATATATAGCTGCATTTATGAGGCACAGATCATATCCGGAAAGGCATACTGCAGATAACAGTAATCTTCAAATTGAGAGCAGTATTGTTATGGGAACACTCTGTTAGAAGAATGGATTCTTAAACGGCATACACTGACATGTAGACAAAACCATGTCCTCTGGAACCACAAGTCATCTAAATTGTTGATATTGTTTGTTGTTGTCTTTTGTTTGGACTGTGAACACAGAAAATGAATGTTTAGCTATCAAATGCTCATAAAACACTTCTGTCTAACTGTAAATAACTCTTCTGCAGTGCCATAGCGTGCTGACAATACATGTGATAGCATAGGTATGCAATAGCTTGAAGAGCAATAGAAAAAGGAGTTGTGAGAATCGAAACACCAGATCTCTTTGGAATGTACACAACACACAGGAGAACAGCAAGGTTTCCAGTCTTTGTGCACATTCAGGGACGGAACGCCACGTTGCAATAGGCAAATGCCCACCCACATTGTTATCACACTCTTTCAGAGGTTGTATAAAACTGCTTTACTGCCATTTCTGTTACTCCAACTTACCGTGACGTAAGTTGGCCAGTTTGTGGTTGGAATTAGACCAAAAAAGACCCAAACCGACCCTGTTTCAAAAAGTTAGTGGTTTTAACCCGCATGCAGCCACATAACTTGTGGTTACACATTGTTATTCATGTGTTATTCATGGTGTTATATTGTAAATACGCATTGATCGGTCCCGCATCGGTACGAGTCTGCTTGTGTTCTTGTAGAGTACGCGATTCATACGCGGCAATACGCACGCTACACGAAATCCAAGCGAATGCCGACATACTGCACGAATCAGTACCGTTTGTCCTGCGATCGGGCAGATCATTGTACATATATGTAACTTACGCCAAACGCACAAATGCGTACTTGCCGCACATCGAAGACACACTCGAGATTTTGGTATAAACCTGATGGTTCATATAAACAGTGATGACAAAAGGCTGATTTTCACGCCATGTTATAAGTTGGGTGCATCCGAACTAAACTCGGCATGCGCACTGCACATGCAGCTGTTTAGGCAAGAGAAATAGTGTTACGCATATCATACGCACCTCATACGCAATAGATGGGCTGAATTCGTTATTCATACGCTTAATCTGAGTCACACATAAATCAAAGTAAGAAAAGAATTTCGCAATTTTGACCGACCCGGCAGCATATTGAATATTTATACATAAGGAACTTGATATACACAATAATGTGACAGGAGGTTACGTATGCTTAACTGTTCGCTTGTTTTACTTTTGTAAACATGTTCACATTATTGCACAAACGCATTATATGATTTTGCAGTACGTTAATTTCACACAGACAACAACATGTAGTTTGATTAAAACTATTAGTTATACCAGTCTTCCGTACATAAATCTGACTTAAAGCGGCTTGACCAGTTTACGCCACTACTGGAGGCACGCTCAACAGTAAACATGTAATGCGTTTTCAATAACCGGTTCAGCAAAACATATCTGTGCATTTAGTGGGCGCGTACTTTGCCCTAAAGTGTTTGTTCAGTTGGGGAAAATTCTACAGTTCATATCAAGAAGTAGAACACACTTCCTTAGCACAAGGACAACGTGTGTACATTGGGTAGTTTCTAGGTGGGATAATACATCTCGCTGAAACTTAACGAGGCTTAGTCATCAATAAATATTCATAGACCATCTAATAGTGTCACAAAGGGTCCAGTGCTGATACCTAACTCAAAATAAAACCATTTATGTAAGTAGATTAATTGCATCCCTTATTTATTATTTATTTGGAGATATGACTTGGTTTCGAAGCGCACATATTCCTGACAAGCATGGGTTTTAAAGCTCCAAGATCATGACCTTTGTTATGGGATATACCATTCTGGACATGCCGATAACGTAGCTTTTGCGAGTTCCTGTGCCGGTAATCTCAGCTCCCTTCTGAAAACTACAGAAAACTACACTTGTATTTTTTCACAATGACAATGTTATATTTGGGATTACACTTTCTTAGTAAAGTACAAATTCTAGAACCTTTTCTGAGTTGAGACCCATCCGGGATGTGAACCCACACCCTCAGAGTCAGGCACCTAATGGCCAGCACACCTAACCCGCTTAGGCCACCGCGACTTCCACAAAAATGAAAGTCGGACAACGGTAGTCTAGCGGGAATACAGAGTTGTCCCCTTTGGAGACACCAGAACCCTGTAACTGTACGGTCTAATTCCAGTTCACCCAATTACGTTTCTGGTTTTGCAAGCAACATACACGTGCGTTCGGTTTTCAGAAACACATGAGGCCAGTTTATGTTCCGGTTAAACAGATGAAGTATGGTGTAACTGGAATGCTGTCCAAAGCGGCGATAAGCCCAACTCACCCACTCAAACAAAGACATATTCTACTGATATCCTCTGAATGCAAAAGTCGCGGATTATTTGATTTGCCTTATCGCTGCAAAACCCGACGACCTGTTTACGTCACAGAAGAATGTCAGCCAGTTTGGTTTTCACAGCTTTTAGCAATATCACGGCATGAGTGAAAAATGGGCTTCACACATTATACCCATATGGGGAATCGAACTCTGTTTCTTTTTTCGGCGTGACCAGTGAGTTCTTTAACCACAAGGCCACTCTGCGACCCCTTCACGGAGCAGTGTTTTCAGGGTCACCTATAACTAACATCAAAGATCCCAACTGCTTCAAGAACCCATATATTTCTTAAACTCTGCGTATTTAAGAACGAAGATAAGAGTCAGCGATCGAGGTCGGATCAGGTGATGATGTAAGCTACTATCCTTATTTTTGTACACGATAATCCCCGTCTTTATTGCACAGTTCACCAAGAGTACTGAAAACATATCCTCCTTCTCGTCCTACAGCATATTTCCGTAACACTTTGCGTTCTAATTTTCCGATAGCATTTAATTTTGAATTTTTCCCCTACATTTAAACCATATCCTGATTGACGATAGTCTAAAGATAAACATCAATTTGTGATTATAAACACATCCATCGTTGTCCTTCCTTGCACCTTGATCACAGTTGCATGTCAAGAAGTAACCAACCACAACAATGTCAGAAAATTACATTCATTGTTACTGAACATTATCAATAGCCAAATACCACATGAGAATATTTCTGTAGGAAAACGCCACCGCCTAGTGAACCTCGCCAATAGAAAAAGGCCACGTGGAAATTGCGATAGCTGCACCTCTGAGTACTTCCGGTACGACGACCCTGGGTATGCACTATGCATGACCTTAGGGTCAGCAGGTTTCGTCTGTGAGCTGTAAGCGACATCGAGGGATATGCATAACTTCCACGTGTTGATGCGATAGAACATTTGTGGGCATATTTTTAAAAAGTCAAACTTGAGGATTTGATTGAAACCTGCTCACCTGTTAAAATGTTTTTTCATGTGTACAAAGGTATAGATTACGAAGGGTGAACCAGCTGTGCTTTCTACATAGTCGAATATGTTCAACGTTGCTTGCCATATGTAGGTGTAGTAATTCTGTGGGTGTGTGAATTAAAGAATATTTACGCCCTACTAAGCAATATTACGATGGGGAAATGGAGAATACGTAGGCGGACTTACCACGTTGCGTAAGTGCACCCCCTTTGAAAATGTCTGAAGACCACATATAAGATTTACTGATGCATTAGGGGAACAACCACAATTACTTTCTTATTAACATGCCCTCGATTGCGATGTCTTGTTCCTCTACACTGCAGTCTAGCTTTGAAGAATATGTGGATTTGACTGAAATAGAAAGAACGTTAACTGAACAATAGCACACTGAAACACACACACGCCGAAAGCACCCACGCACACCAACGATATCCACGTGGGTGGACTTCGTCTTATGTAAAACATCAATACATCAGGTACATAACTGCTCTTGTGCTATAGCATCATAGCATGGCTCATATGTCGTGGCCGAGTATCCGCTTTCTCAACATCATTGTACATTTTTGACAGAATATCGTGATGAAACATGCACTGTAAGAAATGCCAACCCGCCTCCGCATGGTCACGTTATGAATTACATTTTCGTGTCTATATACACACAATCAAAAATCTAAAATGAGAGTAACTTAATGTGTGAGCTCCAAAATTGAGAAAAAATGATTTGAAAAAAGAGAAATGAATGAAGGAACGAACGAATGAATGTACGAACGAACGAATAAATAAATATGTAAATAAATATAAGCTATTTAACGAACAGCACGAATCAACAGGGCATCCATTGGTAACGAATCAATCACATATCACAGCTCCCCTTTCCCAGTCGGTCAGAAAATCGACATGGCTGCACGGACAGGCCTCTAATATTAGTTTACTAAGTTTTACAAGATCACACGATATGTACCACACACCAACTGTTTCTATTCAATGTCTCCCCAGACATGCGGAACCCCACCCAAAGGACACCGTCATGCTGCACCAGTTAGGAAAAGGCGTCCACGCACCCAGTATCAGCCCCTTCGTCCTCAAACTCGAGACGTATCTCCGGATGGCCAGCATACCATACAAGGTAGGAAGGTTGTGCATATCTACGAAGTTAGTGTATGTTAGTGGTTACTGCGCTCACGGATACGATTTGCCAACATGAGTACAATGCGAGAAAACCATTTTTCGAGTCCCAGTTCTGATATTGCAGGAATATTGCCAAAAGTTAAGTTAAGAACACCATGGTCTAGTTCCACCCCAGAATGTATCTTTCTTTGGTGACACTTCTTAGGTACTTTGCCACTCCCCATCCCAACTATCTCCCCAGTAAACTGTAATCCATTCTCATTCTTGGTTACTTGTCATATCTCCCTACGAACCTCTGTTCTAATACGATCCTTTCATGGTGCGAGTGTTCAGGATTCGTGATTGGCTGCAATCAGATTTAGTTGTGCAATCAGCGACGTTGATTCGAAAGTAATTATTCGTGAGATCTCGGTAATTCCCGTATGCTTCGGTTAAAATAGAACCTCTTCCCCAGCGTGATAAGCAGATGATCATGTCATGTAATGGCCGGATCAGTGGCGTCACCATCGCCCGTGTTCTCAACGGATAAGCTCGTGTGTGTCACATTAAGACACGTCCCTGGCAGATAAGGGACATTTCTGTTCCCACATTTACTTGTATTAGTCAAATTGGATCTATGTCGATGGGAAAAAAACCCAAAACACGTGCTCTGATTGGACGGAAAGAAGGGAGATAAATCGTGTTGCGACTTTTTGAGGGAGGATTTTATGAGTACTGGGAAAATATGGCCGTATTTGAACAGATCGAGGTTCTCAGGAAGACATGACCAGTAGCCTCAGTGGGAAGAGAATGACTATAACACTTTCTGAATGGCCAAGCCCCAATTATACGTCCATTTTAACAAGATGACGCTACCTCAGATATTACATTTAAGCAACAAAGCAACAAAGCAACAAACAATAAGTTTGTTATTCTAAATGCGTTGTGCCATCTGATCATGACTTTGTTCATTAACCAGTTCATTAACGTTCTGTTTCAGAATCTTTTCGACAAAAAAATGTCCAGCAAAGGGAAAACTCCTTGGATTGAATACAACGGGGAGGAAGTGCCGGACTCGGAATTCTGTATAGAGTACCTCAATGCCAAGTTTAATGTGGATCTCAACACCAAGTATAACCAATCAGAGAGAGCCATAGGTAGAGCGTTCCGGAAGCTGGCAGAGGAAGACATCTACTGGTTAGTTGACATCAATGTTAGATCAGTGAGTTGTTGGAGTGCGCGTGGTGTATTGATTGACGAAATGACATAGGTTCAGTGTTCTGAGCCAAATTAAAATACACTACGATTGTGGTTATTTTGCAAGACAGTCTCGGTTACACTCTAAACCACATGTGTTCAAGCAGAGCTTGTTCTGAACTGGAACACATAGGCCATTTTAGAACAGACAGTGGTCTCTTTTAGAACACATGTGTTCAAAGTCAGTGAGTTAGGTGTTCAGATTAGAAGCTGCAGTTTTGTTACAAGACTGGTGCAATGAAATCATTATACAGCTTCGCTTAAATTACAGAAGAGCGCGAGAGGAGATGTTTAATGTCTGGGAGAAAGACTGACTGACCAATTTTAGTTCTAGTCCGCTTTTGGCAATATTCCAGCAATATCACAACTGAGGACACCAGAAATGGGCTTCACATATCGTACCTACGTGGAAAGTCCATACCGAGCGGACGCTTTAACCACTAGGCTACCCCGTCGCCCCTCTGGGAGAAAGAAGGAACGGATGATCGAAAGGTCTCTATGACATGCACTGTCATAATATAACATGTGCTGTATGACATGCAATGCGTGTATGCCCGAAAAAAGCACACGCCCGTGAATAGGACTGTCTCCCAAATTTCAATGAATTGTTAATTATTAAGAAATGACGGGTCAAACAAAACCTATAGTCTGCTAAGGAAGACAGTAGAATATCGCAATCATCACACATTCGTTCATAAATAAATGGACATCCGCATTTAGGCAATTTGGAAAAGGTCTCGAAAAATTCCTTTCTGGTTGTTATCTTATGGATGCATGTAATAAGTACGACTCATGCGTTAAACACGAACACGAACTTTTTCAGGTACATTGGTCTTTCAAGATGTGTGTACGATAGAAACCAGGTTATATTCTCTCGACTTGGTCTAAACTGGCTGGTTAAAAAGATATTAATGCGGAAGGCGATGACCAGTGCATGGCATCATGGAATAGGAAGACACTCCGAGAAGGAAGTGACGCACATTGCAGATGGCGACCTGAAAGCTCTGTCCGACTTCATAGGTGAGTCAGTGTAAATATGTTGTACCATATTATTCATTTATAGTCGTAGGAGTTACCATAAACCAATAAATTGGAGACGCACAAGCTTGATGTCTCAAACAACCGCTGCACTGTTAGAGGTTGCTAATTTCTCATCACCCCTAGTATGGTGATCTACCTTCGGTTGCTGACGATCATAGCCCGTTTTTAATTGTATTGTCCCGATCTTACGTCCACTTTTAGAGATAGATACTAGTTTTATTTATTTCTTTTTGCGTGTGTGTCTGTGATAGTCTAGTTGTTTACTGTCCTTTGACGAAGACATAATAATAATATATACATCTTGTTTATAGATGACCAATGTATTCTCGTTACGATATGGCTGAAAAATTGCCGATGTGACGTTAAATCGTAATCGACTCACTCACTGACTCACCTACACTGACTCACATGGTGATGACATGATGTGACTGGGTGACTCGATGTAGCCACTGTCTGCGGGAAAGAGTCATAATCAACTTCAACGCTTACCTTCTTGACGCCTGGTTTACCAATTACACCTGCGATTATAATACCTTGTGTGTATGTGTACACATTTACATATATATACATTACATTTTACATACATTCACACACACACGCACGCACACACGCTCGCACACACACTCACACACTCACTGTGTGGCTGCCTCACCAACCAACTCACCCACACACTCACACAAAAAATGCATAGTTTTGACTTTCCTCATAATTGGATTCCATTTGGTGTTGAGGACAACATAACTGTGAATTTCATGTCAATGAAAGTCAGCAGTGGCACCAGGTGTTCGCAGAAAGGATCGCGAAGTCACTCAGTATCTGTCTGTTACAGGTAATAAAAAGTTCCTCCTGGGAGACACACCATGTCAGGAAGACTGTGCGGTGTTCGGGATGCTAGCCCAGGTCGTGTGGCATATGCCCGGATCAGAGGGAGAGAGGATAGTTAACGGTAATTAATATACTAACCTTTAACTTTTAGGACCATCGAGAAGATCTCGAGCAACTAATGGTGTGTAACATGGTGTACATGTATATGTTTACTTCAGTCGTAAAGGCCGTAAACGCCGACACGAATCTCAGTCGGTATTCTTTGGGCGAGGTCTGTTTTGCTGATCAAAAGCAATGTCAGCTTGACATCTTGAACATCTCGATATTCCCTTTCCAACCCCCTCGCCGCTTCCCCTTACCGCGAGACGCCGTCATAAATAACAAACACCTTAAATCTGTTCTGCCAACAGTTAGCAAATATTGTAAACCGCTTTTAGTATTTCCGGAGTTTGGTCAGGGTGAATATCCAATAGTTATTAGACGGGGCAGTGGGGTAGGTTAATGGTTAATGCGTTCGCTCGCCATGCCGAAAACCCGGGTTCGAAAGCCCACATGGGTTCAAAGTGTGAAACTCATTCCTGATGTCTCCCGCCGTGATATTGCTAGAATATTGCTAAAAGCGGTGTAAAGCTTAATTCACTCACTCTTCTTTTACGGTTTGTTAAAATGGCCCGCGTGGTCGGTGCGCTCAGAGAACTATCTTACTCCAATGCCACCTCTTCCAGACTCTTTCCATCGCAAAGAAACGACATTAATAACACCCTGCTTTCTTTCCAGAAACTTATACCAACTTGAGGCAGTACTGTATGAGGATGAGAGACTTGTACTGGCCAGATTGGAATGACAGAGTACTGGAAAGTATATGAAGTCCACCTAAGGGAAATGGACACCTAACAATGTGCCATGTGTACCGCTCAGTGCTAATTAAGGGATATGACCACCTCCCTGTACAGACGCTGTGAGGATGGTAATATTGTTACAGCCGATGTCTAACAAAGGCCGTAGAGTTAACAATGTGCCAAGTGTACCGCCCAATGCTAATCAATGGATATAATGATCATCTTCGTATATGTACAGACACTGCGAGGATGGTAATATTATCACTGCGGATGTCTAATAACAAAGGCCGGTGATATCGCCGACTGTTCCTTCACTAAGTCCACCTGATGATGTTTCTGGGATGAGTGCGGTGGGGCAAGGTAGCCGTTAAAGCTTTGGCTCGTCACGCCACAAGCCCGGGATCGATTGCCGCCTGGGTACAATTGTGAAGAATATTTTCTGCTGTCCCCGTCTCGATTATGCAGGAATATTGCATAGGACGGCCTAAAACCATACTCACTCACTCATGGCGAACATTTATGTGAATCCAGATGTTCAGGCGCGGACATATTGCCAATGAGAAAACAGAGCAGTTAAAAGTAGATACTGCTACACCGGTTGCAGACAAATACATGTGATTGAGGGGATGCTAAATGTGTGCTAGTGGCAACATGTTGCGTGATATGTATGTGATTCTTATAAATTATAAATTATGACATGACTGAAAAACGTGAGTGACGAATACAATGAATGTCAGTCGAATCCGTTCCCACGGTGATTGTTGTCATTGTTCGGCACATTTCATATTTGGACAGTCCTACGTAAGAAGGCACTGTCCCGAATATCGGGGCTAAACTGTATGATTGTCTATGTTAACGTACTGAATTAAATTTTCTTTTTTCACTAAAACACACAAGGGTCTTCTCATTGCATTCATATATTTTGCATTCATTTTGTAGTGAATAACACAGTGAGCATAATGTGTATGCCTTGCGAGTTGTCGCACAGTTTGTATTTAAAATGTTGTCATCGAAAGCTTTTGTACTTATAATGACCTGATAAACTAGTGATGGATAGTGTGAACATTCCGTGACGTATAATTAAAGGTCACATGCAACCAAAAATCAAACATAATTAAAACACATTTATCACTTATTCAGGACATATAATATACATTGCTGCTTGTAATAAAACAAACAAACAAAAGTATAAGCGTACAATCGCGATTCAGAAGTGTAATATTTTGTACTTGGGCTTACTTCCCTCGAAACGAAGCCCTCTGGAGACCGAACCCAGAGTGTGCACTCAAGTGTAACGACGGCTTCCGATTGGTTGGTTCATTTGCTGATACACCGAGGGCTTATTGTGTGTACAGAAAGATGATCTGTTTGATGGGCATTTTAGAAGTATGGAGAGTTACAAGAAAGTAAGATTGGGGGTCACAAATATACTGTCAACTCGTTGAAGTGTTGATGGGAGGGTGAGAAACAGTTATGCAGAATGTAACAGCAAGCGGTCATGCAGCGGTTATGTAGACCAAGCGCTGACGGAGATTCAGAGGTAGGTACTCCAGTTAATCTGTGTATCCTTGTATTTCCGACAATACGGCAACTAGCCTTTGTATATATATTCAGTCATTTCCTGAAAGTTCGCCACTAACATGGAATGCTCTAGATCAGTAGTAGTCTCGTGGTTACCTTTTCTAAAGGGAGGTAACTCTAGAGAACTACCTTCAAGGCCTGTAAATACTAATATTGCTGAACATTTATGATACGGAATGTGACCCATAATAATTATCATTCAAAACAATAAACGCTGTGACCCAATAATAATTATCACTTAATTAATATCACAATTAACAGAAAATACCCTCTCGTAACACTTTCCCCCTTAAGGGAAAGAAGCTTTCGTAGAAACTTTCCTTTACAAGCATTGCAAGATTAGTAACATTAGAACATCACATGTAATAATATGAAGAACATGAGAAACATCGTGCAGAATTACAATGATATAATACAAAAAACATACATACAACATCATCAAGTCAGAATGCATTTACAGTCTGGAAAGTACATCGGCACAAACATTGTCTTTGCCGTTAATGTGTTTGATCACAAGACTGAACCCTTGCGAGGTCATTTTATGAAGAAAAGTCAAGGGAGTGCGATCAGTAAACACTTCAATTGGCAAAGTAGTGGTACCTAGGTACACCTCAAAATGATGTAAAGCTCGCAAAAGACCTGATCTCTCACACTAAATTGTAGAATAATTCCTTTGGTGCTTGTCAAGCTTCGTGGAGAAGTAACAAACTGGATGTTTAATTCCTGAATCATTATTTTGAATCAGGACAGCACCTGCACCAATATCACTGGCATCAATTTGCAATTTAAATGCTTTCTCAAGATTTGGTACCTGCAATACTGGAGAATTCAAGAGTATGGCTTTGACTTTTTCAAATGCAGTCTGACAAATGCTACCCCACTGACATTTTACCTTTTCCCCCAAAACATGGTAAGTGGTGATACAACATCTGAGAAATTTTGACAAAACTTTCTGTAAAAGCCTGCCATACCAAGAATCTCATGAGTTCTCTCTTAGACTTAGGCACTGTAAAATGTACAATTGCTTCAACTTCAGCATGAACTGGCTGTACCTGGCCATGCCCTACAAAATGCCCTAAAAGTTCAACTTGTGCCTTCCCAAATTCACACTTGGCTAGACTCACAGTGAACTTTGCCTCAGACAGACTTTCGAAGAAAGTTCTTTTCAGATGGTCTCCCTACTCCATGTCACAATCCATGACATCATCCATGTAAGCCTCAACTCTGTCAAGACCAGATGTCATATTGTTGACGAGTCTCTGGAACGTCGCTGGTGCATTCTTCAGACTAAACGGCATCACTTTGCATACACTTTGGTGATATAGTCTATCTGACGTAGCGAATGCCGATATTTTCTTTTCATGGTCTGTGAGTGGAGTCTGCCAGAAGCCCTTCAGTAAGTCAAACATACTTATATATTTAGCTTGACCAATATGATCAACTCTCGGAATAGGATACGAATCAGTTCGTGAGAGCGCATTTACAACTTTCATGTCAGCACAGCAGCGCCACCCACTTCCACCCTTCGGCACAAGAACACCACGGAATGTCACTGGGTTCAGTAATGGCATTGTCCAGCATGTATTTCACTTCCTTCCGTAGAATTTCACGTTTCACTAGATTCATCCGATAAGGGTGTTGTTCTACAGGCACAGCATCACCTACATCTATATCATGGCTACCAACATCAGTTCGATAAGGCACATCAGGACATAAGTGAGCGAACTGATGAGTCAAATCTGACATCTGAACTCATCAGTAACTGGGGAGAGTGTGGCAATACAGTTGACATGTTTGATTTCTAACCTGTCATGATGTTTCTTTATCATGTTTACATGACACAACCTCTTTTGTTTGTGACGGCCAGGCGTCAGGACGACATAGTCTGTGTTGCTAACCTTTTTGTCAACAAAATATGTGCCTTGATATCATGCTGTCAGCGGTTGACCAGGAATGGGAACAAAAACTAACACTTTCTCACCACTAGTAAAATTTCTCTCTTTTGCCTTCCTGTCATAGTTTTGCTTCAGTTATACTTCAGTGAAATTTTAAGTTTTGTCTGGCCAACTCACTTGCTTTCTAAAGTCTGTCCTGAAATGTAGACACATAGTCTAACAGATTGATCTCAGGACTGTCATTGAGCCACTGTTCTTCTAAATATTTCAGCGGTCCATGCACATTGTGACCAAATATAAGTTCAAAGGTTCTAAACCCTAAACGTTCCTGAACTGTCTCCCTGACAGCAAACAACAACAAAACAAATGCATATCCTCATCCCAATCTTTCTCTGTTTCAGTACAATAAGTCTTGATCATATTCTTGAAAGTTTAATAAAACCTCTCTAAAGCTCCCTGTGGCTCTTTATAATAAGCACTAGACTGAACTTCCTTAATACCTAACTGGTGCATAGCTTGTTGAAACACCTTAGACATAAAGTTTGAGCCCTGATCTGGCAAACCAACTAAGTTGAAAAAAATGATCAAAGCAGAGACAGTCATAGGAGCAAGAAACTTACAAAGTGGAATTGCTTTAGGAAATCCCGTAGAAGCACACATGATAGTGAGTAAATACTGATTACCAGACTTAGTCTTAGGCAGTGCACCAACACAGTCAATAATAACTCTGCTGAAAGGTTCCTCAAAAACCGGTATAGGTTTCAAGGGAACGAAAGGACGAGGTTAAAAATTTGCCGTGACAAAAGAAGTCCCCTCAGAACCTACAAAAAGACGAAGTTGTTATCCATACAGAATGTATATAGAGATGTTAGGTTTTGTAAATACATGTTTTGAGAATTTGCTTGCGATCCAATCAGAAATCATTTCAGTAGAGATGGTGAACCACTGCATGGTTGGAAAATGTCATTCGTCCAAGTAGGAGCAGGACTTGAAGCTGACAAGAGTTTGCACAAGTTTCCGTCAGATCCAGTCATGAGAGAAAAATTGATGTAGTTTGTTTGCAACCCACAGACATAAAAATATGTCATGTGTAGAAGTATCACACCTGTCTAATTACAAAATGTGTCAGAGACAAGACTCGGGTGCACGAGTCATAAATCAATTTATTTTGTTTATGGCGTATATCCTGATAGGTGTTAATGTGTGACAGAGGCTGCTTACCACAATCAACAGGTGTTTTTATGTTACGAGTAGATTATTTACTTGTTTGTATATACAACCAAGACTAAATTACTGCTCACGGCCTTATACTCCGGGCATGCATATTCACTGCGCATGCGTTATGGGCGCAGCGCAGCACAACTGTTGAAGCCATTTTTTACCCTTGGGCTGGGGGAAATTTAGTGAATCGTTTGAAAGTTGTGTTTTACGTTGCATGTGACCTTTAATAAGACAAAATCCACGATATTGTATTGCCCAAAAAACATTGTTACCACAGATTACAATTACACGTATTTGACATATAAACCAGTTTTACCTCCGCTTTAAGGGAGTCACTCAAGCTGTAAACCTGTGTGAACACCTTGCATGTTTAGGAGGTGTCGGTTTAACACAAGAGGACGCCTAGCGTGATGCAGTTCTCAGACTTTAAGAACTTCTGTGTTCTGTTACAAAGTAACATGCTCAGCACGAACTAGTGAGTTACACCCCCCTCAGCAATATTCCAGCTATATGTCGGCTTTCTGGAAATATTCGAGTCTGGAGCAGACAATCCGATGATCAGCAGCATGAGCATCGATCTACGCAATTGGGATACGATGACGTGTCAACCAAGTCAGCGAGTTTGACCACCTGATCTCGTCAGTCGCTTCTTACGACAAGCATCAGTTAAAGATCAACTCTTACCCGAATCTTCATGGTTCGGTGCGAATCAGAATTCGAACCCGCAATCAAATGTTTCTTAAGGGATAATACACTGCAGTAGGCATTAGACCACAGGGACACCCCAGCTCGAGCCTCCACTGAGAGCTGAACACGAAAGAAATGGTCAAGTTTCGGGGACAGACTGATAGTAGCAGGGACAACTGAAATTGACCATGTTAGGTCTGTAAGTAGGTGAGTCATGGTCAAAACGGGCAAGTCACTGGACACCCAGTCATCCTGATCCTTATTGTGGGTGTGGATGACAAACGTGTGAATCAAGAACCATAACTGGCATCAAACAATAACAGAAACCAAACCTAACCCCTAAAATAACTTTATAGACACATGTTTACTACATGTCGTTTTTGAAACGTAATTTTTTCTCCATAAGAAATGACAGGTACTGTCAGTATAAACTTCTGCTCACCCGAAACAGCTAGGCAACACCCAAAAACATATTTAATATTTAAGTAGGACATGGATCCTAATATGAACTCTTAAATACTTTTATACAGAAAATTGGGTTTGTCCTTAAATTGTGTTTTTGCTGAGTATATGTAGCCACATATGTGATGACGGTTAAGGCAAGAAGAAGACGACATCACTAATCAATGGAATTTCTATTCATCGGAGCATCACAGTCTTGAACTTTTCAGCCAAGAAACGGTTTCTTAACATTTGGTATTCTGTGCGCTGAATCCATGTTTTTGAGTTTGCACTTCTTTTGGTCGGCAGTTGAGTAATATAAAATATTTCCTTGGTCACGCAAGTCTATAATCACAAATAATACATACACAGAATGTCGTTGATAAGTCTTTGGCGCATGAACTCGGCCGCACCAATATTTTCATTGTCACTATCAAGTACGCAACAAGTGGCGCCTCTTCGGTAAGAGCTTCCTGAGCAAAGAAATTTTCTCAAAACATCATCTTGGGAGATAAATATCCTTCGCATTTTCTCAAAGATATCTTCCATCCACACCTCTCCGCCATAAAATGTGTTCAACTAACCGTCGTCCGAATGACCTTCCGTCTGGTTAAGGGTTGGATAGTATTTATTGATCCGGATTTTAAACGTTTCGCCAATTGGTGGAAGGATACGTTTGTAGTGAACATTCCCAGAGTTCAACACTGGTCCCAGGTAGCTGCTAAGTATAACGTCAGTGCTTTCAGTCCGCCTCATGGTTCGTCGCACTACTGGGGTGCTTTTGCTACTAGCTTCACCGTGAACTTCCGGTCTGGAGCTACACTTCCGGTCATCTTGATGGTTTTGTGGCGAGTATCTAAGACGCGGGTTTAAGGAGTTACTTGAGGTAATGAGATTGTTCTTGTCATGGTTTATTGGCGGAAGTCGGACAAAAGAGCTGTTTGTTTCGAGACGTATTTGGTTCATGTCTCTCTTAGTTGTGTTTGGAGGGTTTTTGTCTAGTAATGGTCGATGTCCAGTTGGAAAGAGCAGCTCAGAGGTATCGCAGAAATTATCCTCAAGTCTTTCATTGTTCCGAATACGATAACTAAAGACGTTCGTGGACGTTTTCTTCCTCTTTAACCCGTCCATGGCAGCACCTGTTTAGAAATATGAGTGAATGAGCATGTGGCTTTGCTTAGCTAACACTCCTTAAATACTTGGGCACACACAATGCATACATTCACACACATTTGCACACACGATCATGCATACATGCATACACACATGTACATACATACATCCATCCATCCATCCATACATACATACATATCGTGTGTAAACTGAAATGCGGTGAGGTCATTGCTCTAAGGCAAATGCAACTTTTAGTGAGCTTAATGGGCACTTTAAGCTACATGTTGGGCATGGGAGACGTCTGACTGAGATAGTTGGAGACGTCTGACTGAGATAGTGGGAGACGTCTGACTGAGATAGTGGGAGACGTCTGACTGAGATAGTGGGAGACGTCTGACTGAGATAGTGGGAGACGTCTGGCTGAGATAGTGGGAGACGTCTGACTGAGATAGTGGGAGACGTCTGGCTGAGATAGTGGGAGACGTCTGACTGTGATAGTAAATGTCGTTTAACATCAGATTACCTTTTTTCGGTAATTGTCGCCATTACATTGACGCCATTTACCGTGAAAAGTCAGACTTATTACTGTCTTGTGAATGCACCTGTATTCTCAAGACAATCTCGGATTCGACGAACCACAGTCCTACCTAAACGTCCAATGTCTCCTCAGTTCATCACATTCCATTGTTGCAGCATGGCATCGCTAGGTGCGGTGAGAGTGATCTGTGATTGCAGATGCGTATACAGCTTGTTGAGATAGGGTGAGTGGGTAGGTGGGTAGGTGGGTAGGTGCGTGCGTGCGTGCGTGCTTGTGTGCGTGCGTGCGTGCGTGCGTGCGTGCGTGTGTACGTACGTGCGTGTATGAGCCGTAAAATCACGATTCATCAAATCTTGATATCATTATATCATACAAATATCTGAGATCCTCTATTTTGTCGACTTTACAACATTTAAATAAGCTTTTTTTCGATAGAATGGTTTAGTTTCACTTTAAAAAAATATGCGTAAATCGATTCTTTGGTAATATATTTCCAGGTGCTGTCATCGAACCTCGGAAAGAGCGAAGGATTATAGCCACTTTTATATATTAATATACATTGCCATAAAACTTACTGTTGCATGAATACTGAAAAGCTTGCATTAGGCCAGCCCTGCTTATCTACGAAAGTGCGCATTAGTTTACGAACTAGAATAAAGTCCGGTCACGTGATATTCAACTTAGCCGGTGGCATTGACGTTATGCTAAGTCATCAATGCGCCAGAGAGTGGTTCGATCAAGATTAGGTTGATATGTTCTACGGAAGATGTATCATTAATATTTTTTGTCTGTTGCTATCGTGGATACACTCTGCTAATTACTGACTGTGAAACGGAACGATCTGTCTTGACATGCACGTAACTGGAGAGTTCCAGTATAGATTCATAACATGTTCTGAATGACATTATCAATTTTGAAACAATATAGCAGGGTTCCACAATACTACCACCCCCAAATATAATGTCTGGAAAGAACAAAACCAACATCTTGTAGTAACTACATTAGCTACTGGCTCTTTCAAGGATGATGTATTGATCTACGTGGTCCAATATCGATCCTGCTCATCATACAGTGTGATTTACTTCATTGCAATGGTAACATCCACGTGATGTCGTGGCTTATAATGGGCAACCTGAGCACGACTTATTATCAACGTTAACGTCAAAGGGTGATGTCGACACTGTAAGGTGTTGCAAATAATTCGACAGATGAATAAATGTTTAACAAATCGTTAAAAGGCAACCAAGAGGCTGCTGGCGATAATGACATATATATGCTGCGTGACCTCTGTGTAATGCGTTCCCGTTGCTTTTGATATATATTATCACAACGTATGAATAGGTTAATCAACCTTACAGGGCCAAAATAACTACCTTAGTGAGGTTGATTAAGCCGCCTACACCGCAAGGGCATGCATATTAAATACACGTGTACAGTGTATATATGTTACAGTAAATATGTCAAACAAGGCAATTTCATGGAATATTTAGGAAATTTAAACATTTCCCGATTCACTCAGTAAATGTACACATTTCCTAAATATTCCAGGAAGTTTTCACATTTCCTGGTTTGGGGGCCTGATTTTTTACTTGATTTCCCAACTTGTGTTCAGTTTTTTGTTTAGTGTTTCTTATTCTAAGCTTTCTATCGTTGTCAAGCACAACCACGCAAAAGAAGCAACCTTTGGTTTTCATGTTCTATAGTTCTGAAGTTTATCTACAATGGTGGCAAAAAGGTATGTTTGATAGAAATCGATGGTGGATTTACTTGAATCCCATTCATTAAATCTTAAACGAACAAGAAATGCATTTGCTTTGATTTCAAAGTACATGTGAAATCTGAAATGTGAAAAAAACTGTTAGGGTAGAATTATTACAATAGTTATCGCAATAGTATGTATCAATAGTCTATCGCTATTGCAACAGTCACTTTACCTAAATAGTCACCCCTACTAATTTGGTTCTCGTGGTCATTAAAGATGTTGATGTTATGCAGCAACCAGGAATTAACGAACGGAGAGCACAAACGCAGCTTCACTGTCACCGGGCGTTACCTTGGTGTGCTATTTCTGTAGCCAGGTGTTTCATTAAGGCCGTGATAATGCCGTCGAGCATCATCTCTCTTCATTATCATAATTCGTTGAATCTACACCGATGTTGGTATAGCAATAGGTCATGGACATCATCCACAAAGCAGAATTTCATGTTAGACGGTGTTTAGATATCAGATTAGGAAAGACCGTTGTGTCACTGTTGGTGCGTTGTGACTCTCAGTTTCAAGTCATGCACCTGTTGTCTTCATCCGATAGTTCGAAATGCAATGTTGAGCAACATAGTCTTGGCTACATATGAAATACGAGTTCAACAGTTAATAAAGGATTCCCATTTAGCTTTTCGCATTCCGATTCGCGTCGACAATGTCTATGTTTCTTGGTTTGATGTCATGAATATCTGAGGCCTGCACCAAGCAGGACTGTCCTCCCACATTCAGTGAATGAGTGAGTATAGTTTTACGCCGCTTTTATAAATATACCAGCAAAGACAACAGAAATGTGCTTCTTACATTGCACTCATGTGGAGTACGTTGTACCCGGGTCCGACTTTAGACCAAACTCACTAAAATACTCATTATCGTGGAATCATACAGTGAATAAAATATAAAAGTATTTCAACAAAAGCTCTGTTTTAAAATTCTGATGTTCCAGTTTAGAGGCAGCTGAAGTGAACCTTTTTTATCCACACATACTCCAACGAGTAATGTGTTACACGTGTATGGGTGAAACTTTAACAAGAATGACAAGTATATATTGATGAACTGTTCTTTCTTCAGTATAAGACAACTGAAATAAGAACTTGTCATCCATGCTCATCATCATAGGACTCTTGCTTCTAAATGAATTCAAAGATAATATGTGCTCAACCACTTGCTGCTTTCATGCTTGTATTTAGATTCTCCTATAGGCCATTTTCCATCTGCACTTTTCAAAAACATAAACATGTTCTTGAATTAATCGCATTACCATCATATATAGACCTAGTGACACTTGATGGCATGTTTGACACACAACACATCTCTTTCAGTAATAACGCAGATTATATTATCCTAACAATAACTTCATAAAGTTAGCCCATACTCACGTCTAGTCCTCTGCAGCCGTTATGATGAGCTGTTCTGTAGCCTGTCTCCAGCATCTGCCGTGGCTAGCATCCGCTCATACAGATTTCATATCGATCAGCAGATGATAGTGAATGCAATGCCATATCACACAAGACACCTTCTCAGATTACATAACAACGTATTAAGGGTGCTGGTCCTCAACAGTTCATGAAAGTTAATCTAGCACGGATTTCAGAGACAATGCATGAAGATTCGAACTAAATATTTTACTGGTTTGTCGGTGACTCTGCGTGTAAATTAATAAACTGAAAAATATGTTATAACATTGAGATACTGGCATTCGAAAAGCAGGTAAATATGTAATAGGATGCAGCCCAGAATAGAAATTGGAATTGTTGTATTTTCATACACACACAGATACAATTCTCAGTTCAGAGCGTCTCTTCTATTACCGCTACACCTGACAACCCCATTTGACAGTTTATCCATAAAATGTAACATTAACACTATTGAATCCACAGCAACAAGTTCCGACCAGTATAACAGTGAGTTATTGTTATTTTATTTACCATGTGTTTACACCAAAGACTAATAAAGTAAGTGTTCTGCTTTCTCTTTCTGCCTCCGACCAATGTTGTGACGACAACATCCGGAAACAGTCATTAACGAAATGGCAGCGACAAAACCTGTTTCACTCCCACAACAAATCTCTGCTAAAAGCAGTCGATCGTACAATTATGGCTGTATCACCAGTATGCATGTATTCTTTCAGCAGTTTAACAGCTTACGAGGTTGTTTGTAAACAATCGAGTAATTACCAGGCGTCGACAATCCACTGATTGTCACCATGCGATACGATGGCAGAGCATTTCTGATGACAACCAGTTACTCTTTACATCTTTACTACCCATCTGAAATCGCTAGTGAGATATTCAATATACATCAACCTTGTTAATTGTACCAGGGAGCCTATATAGAGGGGGAGAAGAAACTACTCGAATTGCCGCTGAACGTATGTCTCGGGTCATTACGTAACCAGTGTAGCCAATATGGTGGAAAAGCAGTATTTAAGATTGAGCCCGGATTATTTTCAACAGTTGATTACGTTCGCTGAGTGTTGTAACAACTGAAATCTTACATGTACAAGATAGGTTAACTATTGTGTGACTTCAATTTAAGTCAAATAATTGGTATTAGTGTCCGTGTTAGGGCAGTAGATTTGTAGTAAAGCTTCAAGTCGGTATGTTATAGCTCACTAGCTTCTATTTCGATTCAACGCGACGATAGGCTAAATTTGTGCTAAATGTTGGGGCGTTTGTATTAGGTACTTGAACGCCATGGTATGGAGCGTTATCCATGACAATCAGTTTTTGTGTTTTTTTTGTTGGTTTTTTTTGTTTTGTTTTGTTTTTTTTGGGGGGGGGGGGGGGTCAGTGCTGGTACCAATTGATTTTGTACCCATTCTAAGAAAACCATCCCGTTCATTTGATAGTATGATAGTCTCGGTTGTCGTTACATTTTGCCTTGAAGAATAGGGAGCAGCCAGGTAGGAATCCCCGACTCTTGCAACCAGCATGGAGCACAGTCAGTCGCTCTCCCTTGCCAAGAGGTAATTTTCTGACACAGGCCTCTGATGAGGAGCTAGCGAACCATTGTGTCCCTGTGGTATGGGAAGCATTTACTCATGTTTCGTCCAGATATACAGGCTCGTAACCCCCTGTACGTTTCTTTAGAATTGTGCGTAAGTATTGGTTTCTTAACAATATCAGACCTCTCGCACAGTGCACGTCTATTTTCTGTGTCTACTTTTTAGTAACGGAAACCAAATTTGTGAAGCAACTTTCATAACTGATATTTTGAAATGACCAAAGAATTATTTGTCTCCATACGCTTTTTCTCAGAATACGCAGAGAGACAATGGTATTTTGTTCATATAGAGACTTAATGGCGTTTCTAACCAGCTGTTGTTGAAATGAATCGAGTCTCTCACATCGTGTGGGTTTTGATACGGTCCCCTCAGTTGTGTCCGTACAGGTTGAATCGGTACAGTTTTTCAAGATAGTTTTTACCTTCCCTTCCGTCATCCCAACAGTACGTGCAGTTCGTAAACGATACTTAGCCAAAGCATATCGAGGCCTACCCCCGTCACCTTCGTTTTTAAAAAAGTTAAATACTTTGGAAATAATTGACTTAGCGTCGTGTGATAATCTCATTGTTTACTACTATCACGAATATCTGGTTTGCCGAGCAAATCACACGTGTTAATTTCGCACGTACACCTTGCCCACCTGGCTGTTCTACCAGCAAGAGGCCCCCCTCGTACAAAATAGCGAAAGGTGACAAGAAAATGATGATCGTTTGTGAAACAAATTTTTTATTCGGGTGTCCCAAATTATGAGACACATCATCAGAGTTGGTCTGTCGATTTCATGTGGCTGTGCAAAATTTGTGTTAGTGAGGAATTCATCGGTCTCAAATGGATTCAAACGGACTGTAGATACTTTAAAAGCAAAAGTGTGTTGTTATTGGTAGACACCTGATTGGAGAAAATCCAGCCAACGGAGGAAGGAAATTTATCGATGCATCCAGGGTGTAGTGGAGATTCAGAGGATGATGACAACATGCTGCCATTGGACATCTAAAGGCTGGTCAGCGTGCTTGCGTCATTCCTAAAGACTCCAAATACAGCCTATAAACGATAGAACGTCTCTGACAGCGATACAACACACGCCATCAACAACGCGGATGACCATTAACCCAGAGGTCGACCCTGTGAAACAACACAACGCCAGGATTAGATCTACACCTGCTAGACCGATTCCCAAGGGCGGTAGAAGCAGAAAACACATAAACATTGTCATGGTGTCAGTTGGCTGCACCTATCCCTTACCCGATATTTTGTTTTAAATGATCTGTTAAATTGCCTCACTCACAATGAGAAATGTACATCTTTGAACACAGCACTGCCATTAAACTTGCAGTGATGTCATTGCACCTTAAGAAAAAACAAAATATGGAGGATGTTTTACGAATTCTTTATGCACATACCACAAACAACCCATTAAATATTATAAAATGTCCCCCATATAATTGCCATCGTTTATTACTCACTCAATCCGTACAGTATTTCTCTACAGTGGTAACAACCCCAAATGAAACATGGTATATAGACAAGGTGCTTACAATGTCCAAAACCTCGGCTACATGGCAGCAATATCAAATAACCACAATAAAATGAAAAGATATTTTTTGAAACCATAAGCCTTTAATGAAAACAAACTTCTATCTGCAAAAATTGAAAACAATTTCCTTGAAATATTCAACTGAAAATTGAGAAATATCTAATAATAATAGCATAAGCATTATTTGTTTGAACCTTTACCACGACAAATGGAAATCAATTATCAAAGTGATCAAAAAAATATTTTCAAACCAGGTCAGTTAATCTGTCATGATCAAGTGTTCTTTAGTTTCTTGAAATGAAACATTAATTCTTTGGCAGGAAATGAACATCTGTAATGTACAATACACACTGAATTAAACATAAATATGTTCTCTCACATGTAGCTGTAGCTGTACCTGTAGCTGTAGCAAACCTGTTCAGCATGAAAGTACCATGACCTTAGCTGTAGCAATCCTGGTCAGCTTGACAGTGAACATATTCAGTCTGACAGTGCCACAACCTTAACTGCAGTGAACTTGTTCAGTCCGACAGTACCATGAACTTGACTTTTGTGAATCTGTCTAACATGACAGAATTCAGCAGACATCTTCCGTCACAGAGACAGGATTCTGAATCGATGCTGTCAGACAACCAGAATATCACTATGTGGAAAAACAATTTTACTAGAATTTTGTCCACATCTGTCAATGTTTCACATACCTTCAGATTTGTCTACAAAGTGCACAAGACTCTAATGCCTATCTTATTATGGTTGTTGATAATTATAGAGCACTGATCAGCATATGTCCTTCATATACCCTGTCACCCAATATGGGCATCAAATATGTGTGTTGGTTGTGTGGTTGGTTGTGTGGTTGGTTGTGTGTCTGTGTGCTTGAGCATGCATGCATGTGTGTATGTGTGTCTGTATGCGCAGGACTGTTTGCCTGCAATACTATAACTAAATTATGAAAACAAACAATAAATAGTCAAATCTGGACCACACAATCCTGAGATTGTTTCAGCAACATTCCACACAATTGGTTTAAGGTGACACAGAACATATTAATCTCCTCATATCAAGCACAGGCTGACTGGGCAATATCTAGCCCACCATACAAAACAGCAAGCAAACAGTGCCCACAGATTACTCTCCTTTCTTTGGAGGCTAGAAAATTCTCTCACTTAAATATGTCAGGGAAGTCTCACTAGCAAGAGCTGATAAACTTTTCATGATGAATGATATTTCCACAACCTGAACGATTATTCTTTGACACACCCAGACTCTGCTCTGTAAACACTGGGAGGAATCAGTCAGATTAAAGTTGTCTCACCTTGGTCAAAATCATTCAAAATCACATACTAAAATGACTTCTTAAGTATTTGACTAATCATTACATTTTCATGCCATTCCTTAATTTTTCTCAGGAAACAACTTACCAGTAACCATGGCAACTATGTCCAATACAGTTGCAGTTATTTCTTTCTATCAGGCCAATATCAAATCAGCACCAAGGGCAGCATGGTTTCACACTTCACAAAAATAGATCAATATAGACGCATGTGTGTACTAGGTTTCAAAAGTCCTAGAACACATGGTATTACTTTTTGCAGCTGTTACCATGGGAACAACTGCAGTGTCCTACTCAGATGTTCCATCAGTCCTTGAAACAAGTTCTGCATATGCATAATGCTGCTACCAAGTCAGATGATGCATACAAAAATACTGAATTCCCTAAAGCCAGCCAGCGTTACCGCCTCCTCTCTCCCTTTTGTGTGCGCTTTTTCTCTGTGTCCTTCCTCTCCTGGGCCTTGGCTTTCTGGGCCTCGCGATCCTGCTTGTCCTTCTCTCGCTTCTCGTCCGATTCCTTCTTAGCTTTATCTCGCTTCTCACGCTCTGCTTTTTCCACGTCTGTCTTGTTGGTGTTCCGACACATCAGGTCTGTGACTGTCAAGGGCCATAACTCAGACAAAGGGTAAGTGAGTTGGCGTTTTGTGTTATTTTTGACAATATTTCACCAACATCACAGTAGGTGTCAATACTGTCATCAAGAAAGAACCTTAAAGGCACAATGTCATGCTTTCTGGACAATATTTTGGTCTATAATATATAAGTTGATGGATATGCACTCATTTCAGCTTCTTATTGATACAATCAAAGACATATTATCCCTTACAGCTTGTCTGAAATTGATAAATGAAACTTCTTATGAGCAGCATTTCGATACAGATTGTTGTATTGATGTCAGGCAAGCATAAGTCAAATAAAAAACAAGAAGACACAGTCATCAATATCCCCCGCATTGCCTCCAATTTCAGTCTAAGTCACACTTGCTGCCATGGAAACGCCAAAAACATTTTATTCAGAATTCTAAAACTATCAAAAGGCATCAGTACACCCCTAGGCCAATCCATGTGTCAAGTTTGGTGAAGAAATATTGGTAAAGAAATATTGATCTTCTGCTCCGGAAAAGATAAATGTGCACGGACGGAGAGGGTGCATTTTAATCCCCCCTGCAAAACGTGTTGTAGGGGATAACCAGGTGATATATATGCTACAGTGAGATTGTGAAATTAGTCATTTTGTAAAATGACTAACCACCATCTGTGGTGGACAGGGGCTTGTGCGGCGTGGACTTTGGACAGACCAAGTCTCAAACAAACAGGTGTAAATGCTTCAAAGCCAAGCTGAAGTGCAACAGTCGCTGCCACAAATAGTTTTAACTGATAGTGACAATAATGTTGAAATTGTCATCCACTTTTGTAGATGAAGTTATTAAGTGAAGTTTCATGAAATGACTCAAGTATACTGATTGTCGTTACACAAAATGATGCGAATGGCTCTCCTAGTCATTTCATAATCTGATTGTAACATATATATTTCACCGTGTTTTTATCTGACTTATACTTGTTTGACATCAATAAAAGAATCTGTATCGAAACGTCACATCAGCTGGATAAAGAAGTCGTTCATCCATAAAGTTTGTCCTTATGTGAACCATCAACTTCTAAACATACCACTCAAACATGCGCAAAGAAGTTATTTTTTCATTTGGTTGGTTGGTTGATTGATTGTTTAATGCTACACTCAGCAATTTTCGAGCTGCTACTTTGGTGACAGTGTGTAAATAATTGAGTCTGGATCAGACAATCCAGTGACTGGCATCATGAACATTGATCTACACAATTGGGAACATATGATATGTGTCAGTCAAAGTCAGTGAGCCTGACCACTCAATCCTGACAAGCATGGGTTACTGAAGATCTTTGTGAAAGTTCTTTCTCTGTTCTGGTGTATTAGGTAGAAAAAGGTATCAGTAGAAATTGTATCATTTAACCTAAATTATACACAAAAGTTCATTTCAAAATCCTCTTTCCTTTCAAAATTGATTAGCAAAACATTGGCAGAGTGGAAGCTGTTATCACCCTTGCATCCATGATATGAAATGGCATCAAATCACACACTGATAATGTTGAAAATCAATATTCTAACCCAGACCTTCACTGGTTAAAAAAATAAAAAATAAAATTGAGCCAGTGCATAACCAGTGTAAAGGATACAGTCAGCATCACCTCCAGCTCCCCCTGGGTCCTCATCCGAGTCTGAGTCATCCCTAGGTAGTGGTCAGGAAAATAGTTCCAACAAAGTATGTAATGTCTCAGCACAATGAGAAACACTTTTATTAAAGTTACAATATTTTGTTTTTGTTTTTTTTTAGCAAATAAGTTATAAAAATAAGTTATAATAAAGTTCAAACATTGATATATTGTCACATTACACCTTGACATATCCTACAGAATAAAAACACAGTCATATCATAAACATATCTTAATGTTTGTAGTAAGATGAGCAGGTAGCAATATTGTACCAATTTATGTGATGATTTCTTATCAATACAGAGGCCCAGACAAGCTGCACATCTGGGTAAAATATGTATTGAAAATTTCCAGTTATGCATTGAATAATAACTGTTGCACATCAATTATACATTTAAAATGTTAGATATGCAAAAAGTTTGAAACCATATGCATGATGAATATTATAATAAAAATTACTTGTGTAATGAAAACGACAATGAGCAGTAAGGAAGGGAAGGACCTGTTTCTGTGCTCACATGTATTCTACACAATGATCAAGTTGTACTGTTAGTTTAGGACTTTTGTTGCACTGTCAGTATGGGATGAGTGATTTTTTTATGAAATCATTTTAATTTTATTTAAGTTGTTTTGCTTAGGTATAACATAAGGCTGAATGTACCTGCTTAGTACCACTCAATGACATATACGTAGCTGATTAAAATCACTGAAATACCCACGTATCTGAAAGCACTGGGTAATGAAAATTGAAATACTCAACATTCATAATACACATACATAGTACCCACTCCATGAAAAACAGTGGGCACAGTACCCACATGAGTTACCAGTAAATCTCACCTGGAGCTCTGATCAATGTGTCTGTACACCTGGTAAATATTTAAATAAAGCCAACCTAGTAAAAGAAAAAGAAAAACAGTAGAATGTTCTCAGTCATGTCACAATTCTGCATCAAATCCAATCTATAATGTTTATATTTTAAAGGATACTCTCCTTCTGATACCTGACTGTATTGTGCTAGTATAGCAGCCTTTTCTTGCCTTCTCCTCAGCTGTCAGTTCTCTCCCTTTGGTCACAGTCAACTTCTGGGTGCTCAAGATCTTCGAGAGCTGATCTTCAACACTACCTATTTGTCAATAGAAACAAGAAAACAAATGTGTACATATTTCTGAGACACTGACAAACAAAAATAACTGTAGACATAAAACATTTGAAAGCAGTCTTTAAATCACTGACTTTGGATCAAATCGCCCAGTGATTTGCATTAGCATCATCCCATTTCAGCTATGTTAATATGCATCAACCAAATCTGAAGCCTGACCATGTCATCCTGCTAGTGATCTCTCATGTACAGATAGATATCTCACTTTATAATCCTGGAGACACAGTTTTGATTCTCCAGGAGAATCTCTAGGAAAACAAATTGCAGACAGGTCTTGCACCTTCATCTGTGTATGTACTGTTACAGTAATATCTGGCTCACAAACAACCTAAATAATCCTATATCAAAGCTCTATTACCAATACTGACTGAGGTTATTTTTACAACACTTGTTGGCAGTATTCCAGAAATATCACAGCAGAGCACATCAGAAATGGGATTCAGACATTGCACTCATGGGGAATCAAACCCCAGTCTTCGGCACGGCAAGAGAACGCTTTAACCACTAGACTACCGCATCACCACTCCATGACCAATATAGACAGAGAAAATTGTATCAAAAGATCTGTACACTTACATTTATCTTCTGCTCCTGATTTCTGCTGGCCATTAATTTCTTCCCATTTCTCAATCAGCTCCTCACAAACTGTCTCTGTACCCTCACTCTAAAAAAGCATCTCATGTTGACCGATTTCAAACAAAGAACTTCTCAAGTGTATCTCAAACACTACAAGACAGCATTCCAAAAAGAATTTCACTGGAAACTACCTCCAAAATTCATGCTTTTTACCATTTTCTTTATTAAACAAAACTGCATTCTCAAAGCAAGTAGTGACTAAATAAAATATATATTCTTCAAAGATGTGGTAATCTTTAAATTAAGAGGAAAGTAGCTTTTCCATTTTAGCAAGTGATTTAGTCACACAACAAAATAGTCAGGTGCTAGTTGCCTCCCCTCAACATGTGTAATGCTCTACTGGCTAGCAACCAGTTATTCCAATTGTTTTAGCGTTTCTTAATGATTTACTCTTAACATAATAAAATAAAAGTTATCTTGACGATAGAATAGCTGTTCACTGATGTTTCATGCTTATTTATAGTTGCCAATCATGTTTCTCTGAAACATGGACAACAGGAAGCACTGTAATGTATATTGTGCTTTCACAGCAACTAAGAAGACTAGTCATCACCATTTCTGATTATTTTATGTTATTCATCAAAATGTGACAAAAGCTTGGTAAAACTGCTGTATTTCAAACCTTGACACATTGAAGAAATTTCATAACTGGAATTTGTTTCAAAAAAGAGAAAAATTTAAAAGAACAAAACTGGCTCTCATTGTGAATGTTGACAGGTCATTTACTTGACGTGTTTGGGTCTTGTCTTCTGAGGGGATTCATTTTTGTAACGACTACAAGATAAAATACTTACAGTGATTTTAACTCTCATAGCCTATTGCTTTTGTGAAGTGACAAAGTGTGACATACTACGGAAGTCGAGCTGTCTGTGCAAGCACTACAGTCGGGTGTTGGTGATAACTGGTTGCTAGCCAGTTCACGTTGACATAACTTAAAGAACCACATAAGAATATTAATAATAATTGCATGATGAAGACAGGACACATTGTCAGGTTTGTTGGAACCAAGCAATCTAGATGCTGATGAGCAAGTAATGAAGCACACAGTTTAAATGTTAAAACATCTTGTTAATTGCATACAGTGACATTTCTATGTAGAAATCCTGTTATGAAGAAAGAACTGACTAGAGCTGTGTACTGGCACATAAACTTGGCACACGTTCCTTTTTTCCTAGTGCCTTACTGTACGCCTTTTTGTCACTGAATAATGAAGCAAAACATCTTCTATAAGTAGTATTGTAGAAGTTGGGAAGTACAATATAGAACAAACTTTATGGATTACAACTTCTTTCATTACGTGTGTGTGATGTTTCATGAGTACCAGTTGTCAGGAAAACATTTTACAATATGTACTGTTTGAAAAGCGTATTGTGCTATACCAGTATAGCAGTAACATCATGTAGTCCTATTCAAGACAGGTGGTATGCCGTGACCAGCACGAGATTAAAATAAATAACAACAGGTAATTAATAAAGAGTAGCATGTAACTGGATAAGGCTAGATGGAGTGTTTGAAAACTGTAAGGGACCGTTCATAATTTATCACCGGGTGGGGAGATGAGGATTTTCATGGGGGTCATTCATTTTGTCCACAAAATATAGGGGGTGTCAGCTGTTTTGTACAGATATTTTAAGGAGGGTCAGCTATTTGGTTTTAATTTATTATTTTAAATAGGCGGTGTGTGTGTGTGTGGGGGGGGGGGGGGGGGGGGGGTCATGTGTTTTGGGTGGCTATTTGTTTTGTCCCAAGTATTGAAGGGGGGGCTACCAGATACCAATAAAATATAAAAATCCTCATCAATTCCCCCTAGTGATAAATTATGAGAGAGAGAGAGAGTGTGTGTGTGTGTGTGTGTGAGTGTGTGTGTGTGTGTGAGTGTGAGTGCGTGAGAGACAGAGAGAGAAAGAGAGAGAGAGGGAGGGAGGAGATTTTGACATTTGACATATGAATCTCTGTGATTAAGGACATCTCTGGAAACCATAGACATTACGGGTGGTGACTAATCCGTTTCCACTGACTCCTCTAGCCGAGAGCCGCGATGCGGTCCTATACAGTCAAGACATGACCCTGCATCGGTCAGGGTCATGTCTTGACTGTATAGGACCGCATCGCGGCTCTCGGCTACTGTTGGGCATGTCAAACAAGTGCAGGTGTCTGCATGTCTGGACCAGATGCACCAGTTCAACTTCGTAAAGACTCAGTGTGGTCCCTGTTATTAAAGTTACATGTAATTAACAGAATTACAGAGATAAAGACGGGTCCTGAGGGTCAGGAATAACCGTGGGGTTACAGTTAAATGCAATCATGTTCAATGATCGAAAACTGAACAAATTATCAGAATATTGATACGGACCACTACTTCTGCAATTATTCCTTCCAAGCTCTCTTTCTTCTCTTCATTCGATGTATCTGTGTCTAAGATTCCGGAAATATAGGTAACAAATACTTCTCCATCCACATCTGGGTTCAGTGAAATCAATTTCTGTGACAACCACTCCTCGTATGGACTTACGGAGGCTGCCATTTTGAACAAATATAAATGTGGAATTCAACAGCGAAATGTAAGGATGCCATTGTTGCTAATAGCCGAAAATGTTGGCTTATCCATTACCAGTGTAATTAAAGCAAAACATGTTCTATCTACTGATAACAATGGAATGACGAACTTGCATTTGTTAAGTCCAGAATGTCTAAAATAAGTGTAGCTTATGAAATATTCGGAAATTTCAGTTAACCTTTTTCATGGATTGCGATTGCAAGCAGGTCGAAGTTGTTCCGACTATATGTTTATATTTGAGGTCATGTTGTATTTCACAAGGTATTACCAGACATGTGTTTGTCAGTTATTTGTGTTTGTCTCCCAGAAGGAAACACTGTACCTGTAATTTGATGTACAGTTAACTATTTCATCGGGACTGATTGCCCCCAAAACAGAACCCAAAGAAGCGCACATAAAAGAATCGATGTAGGGAGTTCGTCAGTTGTTACCCCTTGTAAGTTTTGCTCCATATGAACATATTAGTTTGTGATGGTGTGTGCGTGTGTGCGTGTGTGTGTGTGTTTGTTAATCAACTTCACAACGCCAACTGCTTCTGTACAATGTATGTTTATGTCTTCCAGGGTTCAAATATAGAATTTTCCGTTTTGCAGACACAAACACTCTAACTAGAAATTAGATACAAAGACATTTTCTTAAGTATTTGTTAAATTCTGCTGTTATCCATGCGCTTTGTGCTTTTTCATTTGGAATCTTTTCTTACATCTTCTTCCAATTTTATGCTGATTAGAATTAATACAATTATTACTTAAGGCTATCCTGCATAGCAGCACAAGGATGTTAAAAAGGATAACAATTTGTGGATGAACAATTTCTCTATTTAAGTGAGAGTGCCATTTCGGTGTAGATTCTAGTTGAATTGGAGGTATTGGAGATATTTGAAATGCAGGTAAGGTATATTAATATTTTGAATAATAATGTTTATATTTATCACGCCATGATACACCCTCAAGTTCATGATCAAGGTGCTATTGTTATCATTGTCCAAATTATTTTAAGTTGCCATCCAAATGCTTCAACTGCAAGCTGACTGAACAACTGTAAACTTCAGTTTTTGCTGTTTTTTGTTTCAGGTTAAGTTTGCAAAGGATCCTGTTGGCAGTCTCATTGAAATGTTGATTCATAAGTTATTTTGTTGTCCTCAAAACTCAAGACAATTTCTTCGCTCAGTTTTGAAAAGGTGGACCTGGGCAAACACGCATGCATTGCCCCATATTGCAAATTACCCCAAACAGTATACCACAGCAGCCCCAGAACATGTGGTTTATGTTTCAAGATCAAAAAATATTTTTGAAAATCTTGCCTTGGAGGATTGGATTTATCAAAATGGAGATTTAGAAAACAGGAGCTACTTGTTGATGTGGAGCAATGGGCCGGCTGTTGTGCTTGGTCTGCACCAGAATCCTTGGATGGAGTGTAATGTGGACAGAATCCTGGCAGAGAATGTCGATCTGGCCCGGCGGAAGAGTGGTGGGGGAACAGTATATCACGATGAAGGGAACCTCAACCTTAGCTTTATAAAGAGCCGACCGAGATACAACAGGAAAGAAAATTTGGAATTAGTCAAGAGGGCGCTAGCACACAAATGGGATGTTGATCTTTCAATCAACTGCAGAGAGGACCTAATTCTAGATGGTTTTTTTAAGGTTCGTATTCAAAACCAGCATAAGGTTATCATGATTACATAATTTATGTAAGTGAAAAGGGTTTGGTAAGTTTGATTCTATTTATGATAAAGGTATCCAGCTTTTGTCATGGGGGTTCCCTGCCAGAGTTGGTAATAGGTTGTAGAGTCTTCCTACAGATGGTTTCCTTTCCTTGTCAGCTTGTAGATAGTGTTAAGTTCTTTAGTCATATGGACATGCCATCTGACCTTAGATCAGATCTGTGGTTTGAATCCCATCGCAGTACTCAGAAATTGTATGTATGTTACACTGGTACTCAGTGGTGTCTGAGCACATTTATGTCAAATATTGAGCAAAATCAGTGTTTGTATCCATAAAGTAAACTGCTTTGTTATCTTTATGAGATAAATCTTGGAACAACCTCCCTGTTGTCTGGGAGAATGTAGCAGGGGGTGGCATCGTCCCAGAGGTCACATCCTCACGTTGTCATCCTGCTCAAGGAGTTAAAGTCTTTGGGGATATTTATAATCAGGGATTAACAAGACACAAATTCCTGCGTCCTATACACATAAAAATTGAATACAGATAAAACAAAATTTATTAGGTAGCTTGTCCACATGAACTCAAAATTTTCAATCAAGTTACAATAAGTTATCACTGTGTTTGCTACTAGCTGGGTTATGGTATCTTTTGCAATTTCAATTACTGTAACAATGTGATAATCGTGATACACAATACAATAACAGCAACTGAAGTACAACAATGTTACCACATAGTATTAAAAATAATATTTAAGTGTCTGGGACCCCCATTTCATAGTCCAGGACCCCTGAAAATTAGGAGTATGAATCCTGGTGATGCTCATATACATGACTGGAGGTAAATCCCTGCATAAGGCATCGTAACTGATCTTTTGCTTGTATCACTTCACATGACTCACAGACATTCTGTCATGATCACCAGAATGACAGAGTGAGTTGGTGCTCAAACTGCTTTTGAACATTATTCAAGTTATGTGTCAGTGTAGTGTGTGGGGAAAGCCTGAAGTGTTGTAGATATCACTCATGTACCTCTTAGATGAAACCCACAAGCTCCTGCTTATCACAGGTTGAAACCTTTCACAGATTACTATAAAGAGAGTTCACGGTCAGCAAGCTAACATGGCAAAGTATGCAATCAATGAAATGACACACTGATGGCTACATCATAGTATCCTTGGAACAATGTGATTGTGAAGCAGGATTCCAGGTTTCATCAGTGTGTGGGATAACGTTCCAGGTGTCCGGTACAGCTGCCAAGTTGGGAGGCCATCGGACGTACCACCATTTTACTCTCCTGGTTGATGTAGACGTGGAGCGACTCACTACCTTGCTACAGTCACCCATGGTTGGTATGCTGGATTAGTTCAGTCCTTAATGATTATAATATATCAGGACATGAAACTCCTAAAACATTCAACCAGACTACAGGACTGGTTAGATGTAACACTTCCCAGCTGTGAACTTACCTACCTACTTATTTACTAAGTATAATTAAATTAAAAGATATGTTTAAATTTAGATCCAAACTTTGGGCGGGGAAATTTGAGAATCTTGCAGTCTGTGTTGAAAATAGCCTGTTCAGGGTGGATCAGGTGAGCAGGTGTTTTGATTGCTGAAGGTATAGAGTTAAAATCTAACCCCAAGATGAGAGAAATTTACTTTTTTGATGAATTCAGTTACATTATGAATCACTAGAATGGAATGAAATGAAGTTGTTTTACAGGTTCTACATAGTTATGCTATTCTTGTCAGTGGAATAAACAAATTACGTGGTCTAGACTACCATTTCTCTGACTTGCATTTTTGTGGAAGCTGCTGTGGCTTAGAGTGTGTTGAATCACTTACTTTGTGTGCTGGTGGTACCAGGTCCTTTTCATGTTGTATTGTTGAAATGGACCTACTCAATACTTTTCATGTTATTTATGAATTTATGAACAGGTTGGTGTGAAAAGCAAATCCACAGAGAGTGTTCCGGCAAATGTACGCAACTTGGTTGAGTCAGCGCCCTCTATGGACATCCCTTCAATTGTACAGTGTATTGGGGACCAATTTCTCCATCATAATATACCTCAGGTAATGACATCAGCCATTTCTCTCCAATACTACAGAACCGTAGCAGTGAAACTGAAGCTTTATTCTTGTGTACTCATAAACAGTCTGGTTCTACCCACTAACAGTCTCGATCTACCCACAAGCAGTCTGAGTCTACCCACATGCAGTCTGGGCCTTCTCACAGGCAGTCTGGGTCTACCCACTCACTACTCTGGGTCTACCCACTCACTACTCTGGGTCTACCCACACAGTCTGAGTCTACTCACAGGCAGTCTGGGTCTACCCACAGGCAATCTGGGCCTCCCCCACAAGCAGTCTGGGTCTACTCACAAGCAGTTTGGGTCTACTCACAGACACCCTGGGTCTACTCACAGGCACTCTGGGTCTATCCACAGGCAATCTGGGCTTCCCCCACCAGCAGTCTGGGTCTACTCACAAGCAGTCTGGGTCTACCCACAGACAGTCCTGGTCTACCCACAAGCAGTCTGGGTCTACTCACAGGCAGTCTGGATCAATCCACATGCAGTTTGGGTCTACTCACAAGCAGTCTAGGTCTACCCACAGGCACTCTGGGCCTATCCACGGGTAGTCTAAGTCTACTCACCTTCTACTCTGGGTGTACTCTGGCTTTGTGTCATCTGACATGGAAACAAACAACCCATTAACCATCACTGGTTCCAGTCTCAGCCTTCTCTTTTACTTCTAGAGATGACAGATTGTATTGATTTATCTCAAAGTTTATTTGCAAAATAAATTACAGGGCAAATCTTTTCTATGTTAAGAGAGGAACCCCAGATTGTTATCCTCTTCTCGTACTTATACTTTTCCTTCTAAATAGTTGAATCATTGCTCTTAAACTCTTGTATTCTTTTTCAGGGAAACTGTTCGATTCAGGACATAAGTGCAATCACTGATGCAGATTTTCCAGGGGTTTCCACCAAAATCAAAGAATTGAAAAAGTGGGATTTTATCTTTGCAAAAACACCTCCTTTCTGCATCATCAAGTCCTACACTTCAGTCATTGATGGAGGAAAGGTAGATCTTGACCTCAGTATTGATATAGTCAAAGGTAAAATCCACAAGATCAGCGTGAATCTCACAAGTGAAGAAGGAAGAGAAGTTGTTGATCAAAATCACTTTGAACAATACCTCGTTGAGTTGACCGATAAGCGCCTTAACAAACATGAGTTATCTCCCCTTTTTCAGACATTGATAACGAAGGCAAGTTCTGAAACTGAGACTGTGGTATCACTGTCACATGTTCTGTGGACTTTAGAATGTATAAGAAAGTCACTGGTTTGTTAATAAAGGTTGCATCTTTCAGCTGTGCAATATATTTTATTATTTGTCACAAATATTTTCAGAATGGAATGTTTTAATCATTAGAGCTAAAGAATCTTGTGTAGCTATGAATATATGTAGATACAGAGATGTTCCTTACATGAAATAATAAGGTTTAATTGAAATTTGAATGTTTTGTTGAATATGTGAAAAACTCCAAGAACCAGACTCCTAAGACCTTTTCCGTATGACGTAGGTTTTGCATTTTCAATTTGAACTGATAAATGTTTGAACTAATTCGTAAACTGTATATATGCAAGAAGTGCCAGAGAGAGAAAAAAAATTACTTTCCAGTTGAAAAATTACAGCAGTCGGTTGTGAAAATTAATTCCATGAAAACATGCAGCTTTCACAGAACTGAAATGTTAACATGTAAAACTGAACAATATTTTATCACTTTCAGTGGCTCAGTAGGAAAACAGTGGGTTACTATGTGATGTGTGAAGTTGCTTCATTTATTTAAGTCATGGCATTCATCTAGGAAATAAGTTGTTTTAACCAATCAAAGTCAACATGCACATATTGAAAGGTGGTTTGTGCAAATGTAAAATGCTGGGGTAGCCAAATGGTCAAAGCATTTCTCTCATCATGCCAAACACCTAGGTTTGATTCCCCACATTGGTACAATGTGTGAAGCCCATTTTGGCTGTCCTCCACCGTGATGGTACTGGAATATTTCTGAAAGTGATGTAAAATAAGCTCACTCATTCACTCACTCACTTCCAAGTGAAGGTTTCAGAATGCAAATGTAAAAGCTTTCAGTAGGTCTCACTTCAAAGTCGTCACCCTCACAGGGTTGCCGTGAGATAACAAGTTACCTAAAGTACTATAGGTGAAAGTGACTGCAGGTTCATCAGTTGCAGGTAACAGTCTAACAACCAGTGGAAGTATTTCATCCAATGCTTATTGTAAATTGAAAACTCCTTATAAACAAAAACACTAGAATAGTCAGTACTACTGTCTTGTGCCATTTGGCACTAGATCTGGCAATCAGGTGTACCAGAACCGTTTCATGTCATACCACACTAGGGCAGCCTATATGGTCTCAACTACCTATTTTCATGCAATGCAAGCTAGACTCATGCAACCTCGTCATGCAATGCAAGCTAGACTATTGACCCAGGCTGAATCACCTCTTGCCATTCTGTGCAAGTTAGATTAGTCAATCAGTCTGAATCAACTATTGTCATCCTATGCATGCAAGACTAGTGAATCAGTCTGAACCACCTCTTGTCATCCTATGCCAGCTAGGCAAGTCAACAAGCAGGGAACAGTCTGAATCATCTGATTTCATCATGCTCAGGACACTCAGGTCAACAGTCGGTCTGAACCATCTGATACCATCAGTCAGATGGTCAGCCAAGCCTGAATGAAAACAAGTCAAAACAAGCCGATACTATCTCGCACTAATCTGCGATATTTAAAGACAGGCGGAACGATCGGATGTGGCCCAACTATATTGGATGATGTCTTCAGGTCACAATGTCATGCTGAATAATCATTCAAACAGTCAGTGCAAACCAGCTGATAGCAAGCAAGTATAGTCATCTTGGCCACCATGTCAACAGTCACAATGTACCACATCTCTTATACAATCATCAACGGGATTATATCCAGGCAAGCCTGCAGCTGGATCAGGTGATCACTGGCAATAAACTATGTTGGTGTCTCACTCAACCCCCTTTATATTTCTTTGGGAGAAAGAGTTATTTAATGCTTTGTTATTGGTTATGAGTGCACTTACCTGGAAAGATATCGATTGTATAGTTGCCTATCTGCCCTTCAGGGGTATACTTGATTCAGGTTCCTTAGGTCTTATCTAATATAATTATATTCTCATTTGGGGAGTTTAACTTTTCCAACTCATACATCGCCTCTTTTCCTGATAGGTATGTGTACAGATCAAATGTTAGTTCAACAATATTGTCCGCATGCATGTTATAAAAAGACAGCCTGAAGGTGTAAAATGCTGTAACAAATTGAATGTTTTGTGTATTATTAATTGAAGTATATTTTTAACTTTATACCGACTTACCAGATATGGGTGAGATTGTCTCTGCGAGAGTAAACCATATTTGGATGAGATTGTCCCTGCGAGAGTAAACCATATTTGGATGAGATTGTCCCAGCGAGAGTAAACCAGATTTGGATGAGATTGTCACTGCAAGAGTAAACCAGATTTGGATGAGATTGTCACTGCAAGAGTGAACCAGATTTGGGTGAGATTTCACTGCAAGAGTAAACCAGATTTGGGTGAGATCGTCAGTGGAAGGAGTGAACCAGATATGAGTGAGGCCATTAATGTACGGGATGGACCCATACAAGGAATGGAAAAATTCTCAAAGTTATGAATGAACCAGACATGAGTGAGATAAGTTCAGTGTAAGGGTTAACCAGATATGGATGGTTAAGACAATTAATGTAAGGGATGAAACAGATGTGGGTCAGATAAGTTCAGTGTAAGGGACGATGGTGTTCCAAGCTGACATATGATGCCCTAGGATCAGCCAGTGGCCCGTGATGTTCTGAGCCATCTGCAGGGCCCATTCGTATGTCAGAGACTGCTGCAAGACAGGCGTTTTCATCCGGATATGTAGAAGAAATACAGTAATGCATACAAAGATGCCATTTCAGTTCCGTTTGTTATTTACCACTAGATTATTACATGGCCAGTGTGATAAGTGTCAAGATTAGATGTGAATATCAACAGATATAATCTGATATAAACATAAGCAAGTATATGTATGGACATCTGAAGGTACTTACGTTTCCGTAGAGCACCAAAGGCAAACCGGTAAACCAGTGCAGGAACGGACAGAGCCGCATTTCCTCCTGTCCCTTCGTATGAAAAAAGGAAGGGCATAGGATGAACTGTTCTTGCTAATGCCTTGCCAGTTAATGATCTGTGAGATTTGTCCATACATGCACACGTGCGTAGGCACGCACGCCCGCACGCACCCACACATACAAATACTTGTATAGCGCCAATATGCGTAAACCGCCCAAAAGCGCTTTGGCTGTAAGACGGTACTCATATCAAATAGAGTTCACAGATCAAATGCTGCAGCAAAGAGACAAATCTTTAGATTTGCTATGAAAACAGCTAAATCTGGTTGTGTTCTGAGGTGAGATGGAAGATTGCTCCAGAGATGAGGGCCAGTCGTCTCGAACGACCTGTATCTTTTTGCCCTAGTTACTGGAATTATCAAAATACATTGGTCATTTGATCTGAAGGAACGTATGTGAGTTTAACGGCGGAACAGATCACGTAGGTACCGCGGAGCTAGACCATGTATACTTTTGAAAACATGGAGTATAGTTTTATATTTCATGCGGTACTGGATGGGAAGCTAATGACGTGAGCAAAGAACAGTGGTAATGTCTGGTTTCTTTGAATCATGCAAATGATGTCTGCAGCTAAAACACCCAAACACACAATCCGGTCATCTATACAAGTATCTACAATCGCGAGAAATACTATTGTGCATATATTGTAACTGCATTTCTCAAAATGAATTGTGTTTTTGCAATCGATAATGCCCCCATAGAAAGATATGTCAAATTAAACCATACCATCTAAGTGGTTTATCAGCAAGCCAGTGTTGGACTTGGCGTCCCCAGACCTGCAACATTTCCTTCCTGATTTCCTCGCACAAACTGACTGGAATACTGTTAGAAACGACATTAAACCTTACGGACTCATTCAAAGTATGATACACTATATTACAGAATACTTGTTACCTGTCAATAAAGTACGTTATCCGAGCCTTCAATGCAAGACGGACCTGCTATAAACATTTTCTTAAACGAAGGGGTATCAAATCCCACGTACTCACATTGCAGAAAAACAAAATGTACTCATGAACCATGTTCATTTAACAGTTTAAACTATAATTTAGTTTGTTAAATAGATATATGTCGTCCATGCCGTTCTGCCAGAGGACTGCATTCGATAGACATCGATTTGGACTCCACATTTTTCGGTAAATTGTCCAATCTTCACGGGATATGACAAAAGGGAAAAAGAAGTTCCACCGTTTACGAGTCGTATCCAGCTGTCAATGCTGTCAGAGATAACGCAGGCATGGTTTAGGCTTCACAAATACATCACCTGAACATTAAAACAACATCCGACAGAAGATGTATGACTCGCGCAATTTTATTTAGCTTCGGACACTTGGACAAATCACAGTATATGATGTGTCTTATATACTGCCCCATTTGGAAAAGATGCCTCATTTGATTTGCTTGCTGGTGACAGTCATACTCACCAATATTCTAGCTTTTCCCCGAATGTAACAGGAATCGATTATGTGCATTTATGCCACTACACAAGGATAACGTTAGAAAATGTTTTCTATTGCCAGAAAAGATACTGTTGGTTATATGATATCCCATACCACAGAAATAGTTAATAGACTATTCACGATTTTGAAATATTTCGAAATTCATAGTTTTCATTTGGAGACAAACGAACTGAGGAATGACGTCATGAAGCTGGAATATTGTAGAGAGCAGAGTTATTCCTAATTCTGTGAAATCTTTGTTGCACAAAGAACCAGTTATGGGGAGACAGTGTTGGCTTGCAGGCTACCTTCAGTCAGAATGTAAGGGTGTTCCCAAATAAACGGTAAGTTAAAATACGATTTCGTCAGATCATCAGCTGTATTGCGAATTTAGTATGCCGTGTTGTTCTTGCAGCAAGAAATCCTCTCGTACTTCTTCAGAGGAGCTGGGGACGTATGTCCTTGGTCTTCAATAGTGACGTATGCGTTACAGTCGGTCGTTATGGCAACAGACGCCCCATTTATCTCTGGGATGTAAGGTAGACTAGTCGCATCGTTAAGGAAGGCACGTGCAACGTCGTTGTTTTCAAGGCTGTATTTGTAAACGCCATCACGGAACTTCACGAGAATCTCGTCGCAACATGAAGAGATGTCGGCTGCTTTTGGACCAGGTAACAGGGAAGGATTAGGGAAGGTGGCAATTACAACGGCAGCGTAGTTGTGTCCATCTGTGTTTATCAGTCGAAAGACATTGACGGGATCACCGAAGTTACGTACATAGCTGAACACATAGATTTCTCCATCACATCCCACCATCACAGCGTGCGATTCGAAATGGCGTCCGTGATACCTGTCAATAAGAGGAACGCCTGTGTAGTTTGAATTCAGTTCAAATATTTCAAGCAACAGAGACTACCAGAGAAACGTTTGTAATTTGAACAATGTTTTGTTTGATATTCCAGCCATATATTGGAAGCAGTGTGCGCACGTATCCATTAAACAGTTATTAAATACCAGGCTGCCAGAGAACTTAACCTCCATCTGGTCACCTCAAACACAAAATAATTGGATCTATAGTTGTTCCCTACTTATCTCAAGATTTGAATTGTCAAGGCCAAGATAAGGTTTGGCAATGAATACTATTTATGGTTAAACTAACATGAATGAGAAGAACCGGACCTTATAGATGAAAACAGTGCTGTGAACATGTAACAAACATAATATATGAGTATTCCAGAATCTAATCGATAGGTACATCTCAATACTATTCTGATAACCTTCACATTGTTTATTGAATTGGCTTAACTATGTTTCTCAGTATTTTGTGTAACCGAAGTTCCTTATGTTCTAAAATACCTGTAATGTATATGCTGACAAGTATAAAATTCGATGTCAACATAGGGGTCATCTGTCTCTGGAAGAATATGGATGATATTCTCAGGGCCACCGCTATCTCTACCGCCGTCATTGATGTAGATGCTGCTAGAGCCAGGCATCCCTTCGAAACTTGGGCCAACAGCAATGTCCTCCCAGTCTACATTGGAGAAGACCTTGTCGTCAATATTGCTGTATCTCGAGATAGCTTGACCCTGAAAAACATGCGGTACACATACAATAACTTCATCATTACATACTTAAGGGATTCTGTTTGCAAGAGTAGTATCAATGTTAATTATTGATGAAACTCATGACATGGATAGTCTTTACAAAGTTTATTGTTTCTCAGTACATAATTTGAACGGAAAAAGAAACTGCATATTAGTAATTAGTATTAAGAATGGACTTAAATACCCATAAGGACATATCACAGCGCAAGTATATGTGATTTGCTTTGCAGCGGCAATGGATCTTTTGGGGAAAAATATAAAAACAGAAATCACGTGACCTCACTAACGGTGGAAATGCGCGTGCCATGAGATAGAAATATGTGTACAGTACCATGTATGACATAAATAAAGTGGATGAGCCATTAGAATGACACATGGAGGCAAAGCATAACCACATTGCAAGAACCTTTGCTTTTACAGTGTTTGCCGCGAGAGACTGTAAGTGGAGCAGACTGTCCGGAGTGGGCAGGTGTCGAACAGGGACACCACGGGTCACCACACCAAAGTAAGACGGGTATCTGCTTACATTGAACATCCGCTACTGTATCACCACAGTGACGTCAACGGCGGCGCATGCATTTTGTCGGTGGATCACCAAAAACTGGATTCTACCAGAAGATTCCGGTCAGCAAGTATCAGATATTACAGACCGTTCAGAGGACAGATGTTGGTCGCTCGACACCAACCCATGAGATTGCAATTAGTCCGTGTTGTACGTCTACATCTTCCCAACAATCGTCAGATGTTTGATGTTTTCGGTTCGACGTTCATGATGTTGGGAGGAACGGGTTTCCTTACACAGTAACAAAACGTTAAATTTTGTGACGTGTTCTGGTTTTGAATAAATCGATGAAAGAGTAAACAGCCGATATTTGTAACGCAAGTGTCCATGGTGCAGTATTTCTAACACCAGTTTTCAGTTGGCCAATATCAAATGAAATGTTCCATTTGTTAAGCATAGTCCACCAGAAACCTTTGCTGATTTTTAGTACAGTCATTGTAATCTGGTGCAAAGTTCATTTTGCCGTTCAGTATATTTAGCTATATTTCACCACATTCAAATGTTAATATGAATTGGATGTTATTCATACGTGTGTTTGCACGACTGGAACGTGACAGGTTATCATCGATCCTACATTGGCCATACAGGTTTACTGTTCATCAGGGTTTCCTTTCTAGTATCTCCCATGTTTTCTTCCTGCTAATCTGGTTTCAGTTGCTAATATGGAAACGGATACTTAATTTTACTTGCTGAGGACGTATTCAATCCTTACGCCTCAGTGACCAAAGCGATGTTATATTTTGATATTCTTCCTTGTTATTCCAACTAGAGAGGGCTTTGTCTTTGGGTATGTCTGTGGTGGGTGCCACACTTGCCTTTGGGGTAAAGTAAGCCTCCCGCTTCACGAACACTACCACTATTTTATAATGATCTATATACACATGCTCCTGATGTTTTTTAATCGTACAACAGGTTATGTTTTTCTTGTTTCTATGTAAATGGTATTGTAGCTTATGAATATTATTACGAAGCGGTTTACGACCGTTCTGGTGTTTCAAGAGGTATGAATAAGATTACCCGGCGTTATATACATCACCATGTAAACACTACACGTATTGAAATTATTGTTTGTCTCTAAACTAGGTAAGTTGAAACAGCTACCTCACATGTACACTAAAAGGGATGTTACAGTTAAATTGAAGCTATATCAGATTCCGTAAATCCTTTTCCCCAAGCAGATACATTTAAAGTATGGAGGTGATTACAGGCATAATCACCATACACACCGGACAAAGAACTGCCAAATCTAAGTTGTTTTAGTTCCTTTCTTCGCCATATATATTTCGTGATTCCGGATAGGAAATGCTAGTGCTAAGCAGTTAGCTTCAAACCCGCTCACCCGCTCACCTGCTCACCCGCTCACTCACTCACTCACTCACACAGTGTTTACCCCACACATCTGCACAACCAGGACGTCGGTGATTGTCTCATCTGAGATCATGTAGAGGATCCCTGGATGCTTCCTGCTGGCAGCAACACCCGCTAGTTCTCTAAACGGGTGCATGGCAACGCCTCCAATCACCTTACCCAGGGAAAATTTGGATTCTGCAAAAATACCAAGTCAGTTATGTCAAATGATAGAATTGTGGAGAAGGTTTATATTTCCGTCATTCATCCATGCTAGTCTTGGGTGGTAGTTTTATGGAATCGATTATGTCACTAACCCAAGCTAATTGGAGTTCACTTCCCTCACAAACATTTTACAAATCAATTTTAATAATAGCAAAGCGGGATTTCTCTGTGACATTTTAGTCACACTAAACGCCGCGACACTAAACGCCGTAGTTCATGAAGTATTAATATCGTAGGTATATTAACAATGCGGTTCGTCAGACAGACTCGGACAATACCAATATTATTCCTCCGGAGATACAGTGCACACTAGTTATAACGACATGTTTTGGTCTTCCTGCCATCTACACCAGGAAAACGTCAGCTCAATCACCTTGTTGAGTGCATTGAAACTCTAACTGCCCTGCCGGGGTACAGTGCCACTCTCGATATAATACCATATTTTCTTCTGGACAAATGGTGGCATTATAACCAGGGTATATTGCGTATATACTGGCGTTTCGTTGCTGTTATTCTTATGATTCGTCATAATGACCTCGTCTGCCATGTCGTGGAAGTCTCCTACATACACCAGCCGCAGTGGGCAGAGAACCTGAACATGTATTTCGACAGAATGAGTATTAACTGAATGTTGTAATCGGCTATAATTCAAATCGCTCACACTTGTTCTCTCGAATAGGGCATTTTCGCTTGCTGCTAGCACAAGACTTTAAGACTTTATTGTTATGTGTTGAATTCCAAGCTGAAACTAATTCCATAGAAGTGTTTTCGTTTTACATGCTCTCGGGTGTGAAAACTTTTGAATGAAAATCATGAATGGAATGAGTGATGAAAGTAGTACCAGTAATGTCAAAGTTCACGCATTAGCCAATCAAATCACTCGAAGGTGTCATAACACTTTGTTATGAAACACCTTTACGAAGTACCACGTGGGTAATAATATATTGTCCGTGATATTGAACTGCCGTTGTAATATCATTGCTTAGATATGTATTAATTTGTCATCTTTGCCAGTATCAGTATATGTTGATGATATTACGTTGATTTCACTCCTAGTCGTTTTAAGGACTTATTTCCTGTCAACCTTTAGTTTTGAACGTGGGATTTAGGAAGTACGATTTGCAGATCCTAATTACTGTATCTCTTTTTCAATTAAGTGTTCGGTAACACGGCTGAGCATGTCCAGGTGGGCAGGTTGTGCTCTGTGAAAGGAAACCCTAATTAATCAATGTAACTCACTGAACACGAAGAACGTAATTCAACAGTGTTCCTATCATAGGTCTCGGCACATTCGCCGAACGAAACGTTCCAAAACAATTTTCAGCACGCGGGCAATCATGTGTCGTGTACCTGGTGCCTGAAAAATAACCTTTGAGAACCGATTTTGGAGATCTATAACATGTTTTGTCATGTACTACAATAATGGAGATTTCATATTTCTCACCTGGTACATTTTTGTTCCTTGGACTGAAGGAAATAGTCAGGGGAGCAGATTCCAAGGCGGTAAAAAATCCACTTCCATTTAACGCCCAAGCAATGGATTGACCATAAGGGTTGATTATAGCAGGCAGAAGACGTGCATGTTCTTTTTGGGGCATCATGTCGACCCAGGGGTAATAGTAAATCTTATCTTCCGTCTTCACAACCAGCTCACAACAGTCATGAGAAAGACTAGCAGCCACGGGACCATACGTCACCGTAGGAATGTTGAGCTGAAATTTGGGGGTTGCTGTGTAGGTGTTGTCATCATTTTTAATAATTTGGTAAAGTCGCACGCCACGTCCACGATCAGCATCGTCAAAAAAGTAGACACCACCTTGACAATCCACAAAGAGGCTTCTGCTGTTACGTGGTCCTGTGTCTTCAGTCCTTGAAAAATATGGAATATTCTCATACACAAATATGATACGTAAAATTAGCAATGGAAAATAGATTAGCAGGAAGAATACATGGAATATAGCAGAAAGGAAACCCAGATGAACAGTAAACCTGTTGTTGGCCAATGTAGGATCGATGACAACCTGTCACGTTCCAGTCGTGCAAACACACGTATGAACAACATACAATGCGTATTAGCATTTGAATGTGATGAAATATAGCTAAATACACTGAACGACAAAATGAACTTTTGCACCAGATTACAATGACTGTTCTTACAGAAGTAAAATCAGCAAATGTTTCTCGTGGACTATGTTCAACTCAGTTGCATACATCTTGATTTTAATAACTTTCATAGATTTTAAGAACTAGGAATGTAAAGAATCTACAAGAAAACACAACAGTTCTATTGTCAATGTATTGAATGGATACTCACTTAAAGGTGTACACGATTGTCTTATCAGCTGCTTTGCTGACGAAAGAAGCCGGATTAGATTCTTCTTGCACGATGTAGACTGTATTACTTTCAACATCATGGACGTATATACAGTACCCATCCATTGCCTCTGGGCAAACTTGGACAGCCAATCCCTGCCAGTTCATATTCACTGCGTCTGTGATGTTGATACCCCCAATTACCTCCCCAGAATCGGCGTTTATGGCATATACTGTGTTCAGGTTTTCGTCAGCTGTTCCACCATTGATGAAGTACAGGACATCTGCATAGGTTCCGCTGGAAGCTAACCCAGTTGGAGCCACAACAATATCATCCCCGTCAGAGCTACTTATGGTAGCCACATCGCCGGGACTTCCAAATGCTGGTTTACCTGTATCAAGGAGAAATTGAGTACAATAACAAACTTTAACAGGTCTTTGACAGATAAAATACATGCATGATGTATAAAGCATTCTGTCCTTAACTATCCCATTATTATAGTCAAGGTCTTCACTGTATACAATAATTCGAATTTAAAGCTTGTTTTACCTCATTCTTTGCTCTTCATTTGCATCAGTGTTGGTCAAACTAGGGTACATGTCAGTACTACTTTACTTATGTCGTAAATAGAAATAAATATCAACCTACGATGTCATTTATGTGATGTTGTGAACGAAGCTGAATCTGTGACCCTATCCCTTTTGCAACAAGAACGTTGTAACTCGCCCTTCTGAAATATTGTGTATCGTTCAACAAATGCAATAATTTTATGAAAAACTAACAACATGGTGTAAACTTTAAACCATACATTTGTCCAAATGATTAATCGCACGCTGTATCTACTCAGCAGATCCATCTTCCCGGAATACTCATCCCGATTAGAAAGGGCAGTAAAATGATCTGGACCAGAAAAAATGATGATCCAAGGCCTCGGAGCATCATGACAAATGATCAAGAAAGTCACCAAATCAGTTCAGTCACTTGTTGTAGTAAGATGACTGAAACATGTATTTATTCGTGTTTTGTATGCATAATGCAATCAGGTGTTGGAGGAAGAATGTGTCTGAACAATTTCAAAATAAAATTTCATTAATATTCAGTGTATATGAAGAGTCGACTGAACATTTCCATATTTCTAATGTAACATTTAGGCATCATATAATTCTACAAATAATTTTCAATTTTGGACTGTGGGAAGATATTTATAAGTTGGAACATATGTCCTTAATTCATACATATTAAGTAGTCTTACTTCAAGAAAAAGCGATGAAAGTGACATTTGGATCTTACCTACACCTGAACAGGACTTTTGAGATCCATCTAAAACATGTAAACAAAATTATCAATATTCACCAGATACGATATGAAGCAATGGAAATATGGTTAAAACAAATATGAAAAAGTGACCTGGTTCCCACATGTTGAAGCATCATATTCCAATGATGACACAATGATCCTTTAAATAACATTACACGATATGTAATATCACGTCATTATGTTGTAGGTATCGGAGTCCTATTTCACTACTTTGCTTGACATGTGTCACTCAAACCTAGACACACACACGTCTACACGACAGATTAGAAACCTCACAGATATTGTCAATTGTGTAAGTCATCTGTTTGCTTACATTATCAGGCCAACGCGGTACGGGAATGTACTGTGTACCTATCGCGTCTCTTGAATATTTTTTGTCATTGAAGATCTATTCTAATTCCGAATCCCTCCCCTCCCCCCCCCCCCCCCCCCGACACTCAACACTCCGATTATAAAATATTAGAACGAGCACAAAAATGTAGCTGAATATCAAAATACAATACTTACAAGCACAGACAGCCAGTAAGCTAAGTGGAAAGACTACTGAAAACATCTTGCCACACTGTACTTGCTTCAGCCAACAACGTCCACTCCGTTATATATCAGGTCGCCACCCTCAAGCCATTCTCATCACTCCGATGAAGAGGTGTAAAGTGCAAGTGCTACTGTTAAGATTCAGATCTATTTCTTGATCATCCCGCACCTTAAGGCGAGGTGAAAAACATGTTTCGGTTTTCAGTCAAGCTGCCATGGTGTATGCATTTTATCTTCTAAGTGAAATACTTATAATATAATAATATAATAATTGTTTGTTTCACTTTTTTGTTTTACGACATATCATATATGGATATTATGTCATTTAACATATGTTTCATTTAAAAATATATCATATAATGCCGTACAGCAATAAAACAGATTCATCGAAAAGGATAACTGAACAGATTTGTTCAAACAACCAACTTATAGCAACTGGACCTATGTCAGATATCGAGATACATAACTTTTATCAAAAAGAGTAGTTGGACAGAATGGTTCAAACAGCCATCTTGTGGCAACTAGATCATCAGTTTCATCGAAAAAGGTAATTGAATAGAATGATTCAAACAAACCGTAGACTGTAAAGCCCGTGTGTTCCTCACAGATACATGTGGTTAAAGTCGGTTTTATTCTCTCTGACAAAGCTGCAGAGGCAAGTTTGTATACGATATTAAGTAATGAAATAGACCTCCGGTATTATATAAACTTTATAGGTTTGCCTTCTATCGGAATACATGTGTTAATACCCGATGAATCCCCGTTTCTGTAAGCACAGTTTAGCGAGTTTACGTTCTTTACGTTATGCTCACGCCAAAAGAATTTGAAGAATTCTATAGTAAAGCAATCAGGGCCAGTATTTTTCATACTACATACACTTCAAAGCATTAAGAACACCACCGTATGTTAATTTGCCGTTTACAGACTGCACATTGTGTTTGGAGCATGCAATATAGACACAGCAAAAGTTGTAATGTCATCTCGTGTGTCCAGTAGATTATCAAGGTACTTTTCATCTGAAGTGTATCTTTTGGTACCTCAGAATATGTGAGTGATTTTTCCCTTTTTCTTACGTTTATGAACTTCTTACGTATTTGAGTCTGACAGGGTTCCGTACTACGTGACCATCTTTTCATACATGGTGCTGGTGTTTTAACACCAACTCTACATAAGTTATTCAATACGTTTTTTGACACAGGATGTATACCAGATGAATTGTGGACCGTCAAATGATCCTAACATCTATCGAGTGAGAACGCTTTTAAGCATATTTAGTACAATATTTACTTCAGTTATATGTAACCGACTAAGAATGTGGACAGAAATAAAGCTGGATTTAGACATGGGTATTCAACTATTGATAACATATTTATTTTGATTAGCATTGATAGAGAAACAAATAACGAAACAAAGAGGGGCATTATATGCTGCGACTTCATAGACTTTAGGAAGGTTTTCAATACGGTAAGGCGACCACAATTATGGAAATTATTCAATCGAATTGGAATAAAGGGCAGGCTATTTCAAACAATACATAATCTGTATAATGATTTCGCTGTTTGTGTTGGAAATAAACGTACTTATACAGAATTCTTCAAATACCACGCCGGTGTAAAACAGGGTTTGATCATGAGCCCTTTGATATTTTCATTATACATAAACGAACTAGCAACTAGTATTGAATGCTCACACTGCTGTTTGATACACCTTATGCCTGATCTTGCGCATATATATTTATTTCTTGTTGCTGACGACATAGTGTTGTTTTCTGATTTGAGGAAGGACCTTTGAAACACTAAAACATTGAATTTCTTTCTTTATTTTCTATCGTACACTGACTGAAAGTTGATATGACAAAATCAAATATAATGGTATTTAAAAATGGGGTGTTTTAAGTGCAATTGAGAAATGGGAATTTGATAGAGAAGAGTTAAAAGTTATTATTTGAATAATTATAAATACCTAGGCATTTATTTCACTCCTCAGTTATCGTGGAAATTATTACTAGTAGAAGAGCTCAGGAAGGGAAGAGAGTATTAAGTAGTGTTCTAAAGACATTGAATATTAACTGCCCTATAAATAGCAAGATATCCTTCCATATTTTGGATACCAAAATATTACCAGTCCTAACACACGTATGTGGGGATAATATACGATCAACAAGAAAGAGTCCACCTAATAGCTTGTAAGAGATTTTTACAACTGGCAGTCAAGACACCAAATTATGCTGTCCTTGGTGAATGTGGCCGCGTCCCTCTATTTGTTCACACTTACGTAAGAGTCATCGAATACTGGCTTAAAATTAACAGAATGCCTGTGACAGACTACAGGAGTGGAGACTGCCAACTATGACAACGTTTCGTCTGCCCTCTGGTAGATGCAGTCTGTGCTAATAGAACTATAGGAATCATTTCTTAACTGCAGATGGCAGCGTCTGACAGGATATGTCTTATCATTACAAGGGATTATATAATTTGCGTAGTAAAGGAAAGCTCAGAGATGGCAGAAGTTTGCGCGGTTCCTTTATGTTTGGGCAGTGTCCAATGACTTTAAATCAGCCATTTGGACAATTGGAGGTGTTTACCGAAAGTACAGTCTGTCACTTTTGCAACGCCGCACTCAGACGTTTACAGCTATTGGTGACGGTCTGTCAGTAAATGTGTCTGGACCTCACAGCCCAGTGATCAACAGCATGAGCATCCATCAACTCAATAGCATACATGTGTCAATCAAGTCAGTAAGTCTGACCACCAGATCCCGCTATATGGATCTTACGACAAGCATGGCTTGCTGGTGATCCCTTCTAACCCGGATTTATACGAGTATATACATGTACCAAACTTACACTGTAAAATTCTGCAGTGGTATAAACACACACACACACACACACACACACACACGTGTGTGTGTGTGTGTGTGTGTATATATATATATACCTCTCTTATATGTGTGTGTGTGTTTATACCACTACAGAATTTTACAGTGTAAGTTTGAGGTACGATAGTCGCTTGTCGAATTCATTAGTTGATGGTTTGAGTGACTGTTGGCATCAGTCGTCTAGACAGCCTACTGTCATGTTGTTTCTTCAAATAGGGCTCAGGTTAAAGGTGACATATTATTATTTCTAGCATCTGTAATGCCAAGGTCCATTGTTTGGAGGTCTATGGTTGAACTGTCGGATTCATGTCTGTCAAGTATATAGACTTAGCTCTAAATATACAACTAAGGGTTGCACGATTCAGGAGAAATGTTAAGTTATTCAGTAGAACAAACTCCGAAGCACATGTCAAAACAAGTTCGAAAGAATGTTGAGGACGGAGAGTTTGTTTAGCGAACATTACAACGGTAACACTTTGGGTATTGTGGTGAATGAAGCATACGTCCTTACACAGAAATGAATATGTTTACTTTTCTAATACTTCTGTGAATATACTATTTCTAGTCTGTTGTATTGCTGGAATATTTTTCAGTGAAACATTACACAACACTCAACCCAAAACCAAAGCAGTTAAGGGTTGCCAGTTATACATCCGTGAGATGACAGACAAGTGAAGTGCTGGCTTGCAGACAACCTTCAGTCAAAACGTAATGGTGATTATACACAAAATAGATACACTGTATCAGCAGATCACTAGCTTTATTCAGCGGATTATTAAATACTGGTAGTGTTATTAAATACTAGTCGCGTTATTAAATACTTTTAATGTTCCTTTTTGCAGCAGGAAATCCTCTCATACTTCTTCAGGGGAGCTGGGAAGGAATTCTCCTGGTCTTCGATGGTAAGGTATGCTTTGCAGTCGGCCGTGATTGCTACAGAAGATCCATCTATCTCTGGGATGTACGGTAGACTAGTCCCATCTTTAAGGAAGGCACCTGCAACGTCATTGTTTTTCAAACTGTAATTGTAAACGCCATCACGGAACTTCACGAGAATCTCGTCGTAACATGAAGAGATGTCGGCTGCTTCTGGACCAGGTAACAGGGAAGGATTAGGGAAAGTGGCAATTACAACGGCAGAGTAGTTGTTTCCACCCGTTTTTATCAGTTGAAAGACATTGACGGGATCACCGAAATTCTGCGCACGGCTAAACACGTAGATTTCTCCATCACACCCTACCATCACAGCGTGTGATTCGAAGTTGTCTCCAAGGTATCTGGCAAAAGAAGAATCCCTGTGTATTGTTTTTAAATTCATTCAAAGATGAAAACCCACAAAAAACACATCTGATGAACTGTTTGCTGTTTGATATTCCAGTCATGTCACGAAAGCCTGTATATGATCGCTTCTTGACCAGACGATCCAGCGACCGATCGACCCATACCAAAGTTGGAAAATAGCTGCCTGTTAAAGAGCATAACCACCATCTGGTCACCTCTTCGACAAAGACAAGCATCTGGATTTATAGCTGTACACTAACTACCTTAAGGTTTGAATTGACAACGTAAAAAAGGCTTGAGAATGAATATCATATATGGTTTAACTAAGATGAAGGAGAATGCGCTACGCCGTCGGGATGAAGACAGCACAATGGGCATGCTGCAGACATATACAATTATTTGAAATAATCTAATCATTTCTTTTAATACCTTTTATACTGTTCACTTACACATGATTCATGAAAGCGATGTCTCAATGTTTTGTGCAACTTAAGTCCTTATTGTACTGAAATACCTGTAATATATATGCACAGCCGTGTCAAATATCCTGTTAACATAGGGTTCGTCAGTCTCAGGAATAACGTAGATAATATTCACAGGACCACCATCATCAGAACCACCGTCGTTGATATAGATGCTGTTCTTGCCAGGCATCCCGTTGATACTGGGTCCAACAGCAATGTCCTTCCAGTCAACATTCGAGAAGCTTGTTCCGGTACCGTACCTGTATTTCGAGATAGCTTGGCCCTGAAATACATAGGGGTTCACATATTAACAACTGCATAATGCATAATATATTTCTCACATACAGCCCATGTTAATTACCCATAGCACTTACAACATGACTAGTCTCAAAAATGTTTTGGGTCCAGTTCTTAATAGCTTATTTCAGGTCTTACTATGGAAGCTTATGCTAATTATAAGCCAAATTATCCAATGTAAATATATATTTGGAGCGTGAAACTTATAATTGATCATGTAATATTGATCCACTATATACGTAGGTGGAATTAAGTGAAGTAACCTTGTATTTCTACATTTTTGAATATGATGAAACTGTCATGCCTGCCAGGGACAATGCAGGTCCATTTTTATACATGTATCATATAGAAATTATTAATGGTTCAGCAGCATATATGTTATTCGTGCGATTACGAAAATGGTTCCTAACCTCTTTACGAGGTTTGATGAAAATTGTAATCTATGTCCATTATCATTATAATACCTTTACCACTAAACTGGACATTTGTTGACACGTATACGCATTGTTGCGTCAGTAAGCTATAATATCAAGGATGTCAGCGTTTGATAGAAATCATACTAGGTTTCGAATCCTTTCCTAGGCCAGTTGCCTTTAATGTACAGTAGTGTTTCCCGTCTATAGACCACCTCAATGGCTACATTGAATTATCTCAAAACTGTCGTTCTCTGGAACTGTTATAGCATACTGCATGTGTAGGTCATTAAAACTGTCGTTTGTAGATATTTCTAGAGACAGAATTGTAACATGTTTGAAAGAAAACAAAACGCTAAACGTGATACAGAGGCATATCTCGTTTAAGCACTATAACATTCTGCATAGACCCATACAATAAACCTCTAACAATGTAGCCAGAGATCAGTTTGGGAGATCAATGTACATATTCACATATCAGATGGCTATCAAATACTGGTGTAAAAACATTTACATGCAACAAGGTAGATTTACTAGGAAATTTCTATTGTTTCAATGTGTTACGAGTGTGTATTTTCTGTATATTTTGTTATTAATTCAGTAATAATTATTATTGGGTCACAGTGTTTAGTGTTTTGAATAACAATTATGATGGGTCACATTTCGTTTTAATATATAGATGGTCAATACTTTTAGGATTCTGGTTTTCCGGAATTTATCTGCTCCTAGTTTTCTATGTGTTTACTTCTCTGAGACTTATTGGAGGACATTCTACAGTGATGACGACTGTCGTAAGTGCCCGAACTTTCGGGAAATGACTGAGTATATATATAAAGGCTGGTTGCCGAGTTGAAGGCGACACTCATTCATATTAACTGGAGGATACATCACTGCCAACGCATGATCATCAAAACCCGTCAACGCCTGACCTACATTATCCACTGTCAGACCGATCGCAATGTTTACATTCTGCATAGATGATTCTCTCTCACATCAAGACTTTGGTGAGTTTACTACTAAATATATTTTGTGACCTATTGCCTTAGATCTTGTCTCACTTGTATTGAATTTGTAATCTGCATTGTGAAACTGACTTGTGACTTTGTATACCTTGCTCTCGTTGCATTATAATACAATTTGAACGTTTATGACTTGTCTTTGTTCTGTTTTGTTGGTTCACAAGGGGATCTCTTTTATTCCATTTGTCACGGTAAATTCTTAACCGTAACAAATGGAAATACAAAAAGGAGAGATACGATTAATTGGGTTTGAAAATTGGAAACGCTCTGTTTTCCTCCCAGTTCAGAAAAAGATGCATGTACATAAAGTTTCACATTTTGTGTCGTAATTTCATTCTAGAATGAAGTCTCCATATGAGCACGACTGACATGCTGTAATGCAATCAAGCTCCAGATAACCACCATATATTCAATTCAAAACCTCAGTTGCGTAGAATCTTTTATTAGGGAGTAGAGACTGTACTTGCAGGTGCTCGTACTAGCTAAGAATTGAAACTGGCAGGTGCAATACAGAGACTAAAGCAGAGAGATTGTGCATACTCTGCAAATGTAATTATATCGAGGAACAGTATTACTTTAGCTTAGACTATGATGGATATGTAAAGCTAAGCTCTCGATGAGTTTAACATGTTAATGTCGCCAGTTAATGTGCCTATTCTGCATCTCTCGTGTCTACAAAGCTCTGCGCTTTAACATGTAATCTGTATGTAGATGAACTACCTGCCCTGTTACATGGACACATGATTTTTTATTGCGAATACACTTTGATGTAGTACTTGATTACTGAGTATACAAATCTCAATTTGTAAGTCAATTTTGAACAAGTTTCAGTATGTTTAATATGTTAATAACTTCAGTGAATGTACCTATTCTTTACCTTTTTTGCCTACGACGCATGGTCCCTACGACCGACCTGTTCTATTACATTTATACGTCTCTGTCATCTTCTAACAATTTGATGTAGTTGCTTACTGAGGATAACAGTCTCAGATACGTCAATTTCAGTTTACCTGACACATATCAACAACAAGGATATAACTGGTTGACGCGTCCGAGATCATGTAGAGGATTCCTGGATGGTCTCTGCTGGCAGCAATGCCTGCTATTTCCACGAAAGGAGGCTTGGCAACGCCTCCAATAACCTTACCCAGGGAAAATTTGGTTTCTGCAAAAATACCAAGTCAGTTATGTCAAATGATAGAACTGTGTAGAAGGTTTATGTTTCCGTCATTCATCCATGCTAGTCTTGGGTGGTAGTTTTATGGAATCGATTATGTCACTTCACAAATTATGTACGGGCGTCCTTAGAGATACTGAACGACTAACTCAAGTTAACTGGAGCTCACTTCCCTCACAAACATTTCATGTAAAATGATATCTCTGCTGTTTAGGTTTATAATATCATCATCCACCTAGTGGTAGATTTATGGGATGCTGCCTCACTGAACGAGCAAAGTTCATTGCTGTTCACGTCCTACACGATCATACTGAAATGGTATATACTTTACAAACATACACACACACGCACGCACACGCACGCACACACAGTCCACTATATCATATTACATTTTCAGCCATGTTAGCTAGTTTTTCTAACGATACATACTGAGGTATAGTTGAGCTGATTAATGATATGAAAGTACTGGAATACAAGGTGTAGACGATGCTCTAAAGACAGCATAGCATTGCTTCATTTTACAACGTCATGTTTCGCTGCAGTACAGACCTTGCCATCGCATGAGAGTTCGCCCAGTGTTTGATGATCTAGTGTACAATCTTTGTCGAAAGCATGACACAAGTACACAAATGTACAATGATATTCCGATAAAGGTCTTTTAGTTGTAGTGAGTGAGTGAGTTTAGTTTTACGCCGCACTCCGCAATATTCCAGCTATATGGCGGCGGTCTTTAAATAATCGCGTCTGGACCAGACGATCCAGTGACTAACAACATGAGCATCGAATTGTGCGATTGGGAACCGATGACATGTGTCAACCAAGTCAGCGAGCCTGACCACCCGATCCCGTTAGTCGCCTCTTACGACAAGCACAGTAGCCTTTTGTGTCAAGCATGGGTTGCTGAAGACCTATTCTACCCCGGGACCTTCACGGGTCCCTTTTCGTTATATAGCCCTGAGGTAAGATTACCTAAATATAGTTGAAAATTGTTTATTGTTTTGTGAGTGACCCAACATATCAATGGCTAATTCCTCTTTTGTTTTTTGACTTTCTCTGTTTTGTGTTTGCATTAATGATGGTCTGAAAGAAGACCCCTGCTTGACCACATCCTGACACAAATCGTGTCTGGAGCAGGGATACCACATTTGGACATTATATATTATATATCATATATGTTATATATATATATATATATATATCCAATAAAAAGCATGGACGAAACCGGCCACTCGCAAAGGTCATGCGACTTTTCTCTTTAATATATATCCTACGAGGGGAGGTCAGAAAGGTTTGAGAACTCACTACCTAAAGTTGTGAAACAGCTATGCCGCTAGCAGTATTGCGTACATTCACCAGTCATGAGAACATTTCCATCCCTTGTAGCACACAGTATGAATACGGCGATAACGGGAAGACTCCCTATAATACTGACACGAGAAGTTCTCAAAACTATTTGACCTCCCCTCGTAGACTTGACTTCAAATTTCGAAATAAATTATGATTGGGTGCCAGGTCAGGACTACGCGTGGATTCGACCTGCTTGCATTGGCGCCCTCTAGTGTAAGGACATGATACTACAGCTCTGTACTGAATTTAAGAATTCGCCATATCAGGAGGGTACCTCTCTTCCAGTTATTACTATTATTAATATTGTTGGGAGGTGTTGAGCAGGTATCTGATAAATGATCAATGTATGAAATACTTATTTACCGTCGAAATGAAATCAGTTTAGTCAATTAAACGACTTCAGGTATCGTTTTTAAGTGTTGGTGGACGGAGAAAGGTCTGTTTGTATGAATGATTGAATCAGTCATCTCTGGTTATGTGGTGTCATAATGAGATCCATCTGAAATATCCCACCAAAGTTTAACAATGATACCTCACTCAAAGACAGAACACAGGGCCGACTACAACTTGTTTCTCCCATTAATCCTGAGCGTCAGGTAATGTAACATAAAGCACCATATTTAAGGTTATTTAGTCATAACACAGGTTCTAAGGTAGGGGTAAAACGGGTACCATATTCAACATCGATCAGACTACAATCTTCCACAGGGATTCCAGCACCTAAAATGCAACCATGTGCCTTGAACATCTTTTTCTGAACATTATGTAATGCGATATGCTAAGAAAGGGGAGAACACTAACAGTTTGTGTCGTCTAATAAGACAATTAACAGTTCTCACCTGGTACATTTTTGTTTCTCGGACTGAAGGAAAGAGTCAGGGGAGCAGATTCCAAGGCGGTAAAAAATCCACTTCCATTTAACGCCCAAGCAATGGATTGACCATAAGGGTTGATTGCAGCAGGTAGAAGACGTGCATGTTCCTTTTGGGGCATCATGTCGACCCAGGGGTAATAGTAAATCTTATCTTCCGTCTTCACAACCAGCTCACAACAGTCATGAGAAAGACTAGCAGCCGCAGGGCCAAACGTCACGGTTGGGATGTTCAGCTGAAGTTTAGGGTTGGCTGTGTAAGTGTCGTCATCATTTTTAATAATTTGGTAAAGTCGCACGCCACGTCCACCACCAGCATCGTCAAAAAAGAAGACATCACCTTGACAATCCACAAAGAGGCTCCTGCTGTTACGTGGTCCTGGATCTTCATTCCTTGAAAATTATTAATGATTGTTAGACACATTTAATATGTAAAATAACCAACACAGTTGAATAAAACCTGAAGGAAAAAAGGTGAAATAGGAAACATTGAGATGTTAAGAATCTACAAGAATACAAAACAGTCCTGTGCTCCAATTATATATGTAAAATAACTAACACAGTTGCACACATCTTTAAGCGTAGATATTATGAAATATTGAAATGTCAAGAATCTACAAGAATACGAAATAGTTCTAGTGTCAAAGTATGGATACTCACTTGAATTGATACTCACTTGAAGGTGTACACGATTGTCTTATCAGCTGCTTTGCTGACGAAAGAAGCCGGATTAGATTCTTCTTGCACGATGTATACTGTATTACTTTCAACATCATGGACGTATATACAGTACCCATCCATTGCCCCTGGGCAAATTTGGACAGCCAATCCCTGCCAGTTCACATTTACTGTGTCTGTGATGTTGATGCCTCCAGCTGTGTCCCCTGAATCGGCGTTTATGGCATATACTGTGTTCAGGTTTTCGTCAGCTGTTCCACCATTGATGAAGTACAGGACATCTGCATAGGTCCCACTGGAAGCTAATCCAGTTGGAGCCACAACGATATCATCCCCGTCAGACCTACTTATGGTAGCCACATCGCCGGGACTTCCAAATGTCGGTTTACCTGTATCAAGGAGAAACTGGCCACTGATGGAAGCAACAAAACCCCTTTGACACGCAGACTAAATCTCTGTTAAAGCAGAATCGATTGTACAAGTCTTACTATATTGCTCAGTTCCTGTGAGTACATTGTTTGACCGGAACTGGCTTATTGGTGGTCATTGAACGACATCAGATCATCGATCTACCTGAAGCTTTAGTTACACCTCTGGACCCAAATTAACATGGTTTGCACTTACAATCACTTACCTACTCCTTCACAGGCTTTGGGTTTTTGAGATCCATCTAAAACGTGCAGAAGGTTTTTTTCTGTATTCACTGAATGACACTATGAAGCATAGAAACACAAAGCAAAGATGTGAAATATGGTTTAAGGGGGACAAAAGGAAAAAAGTGACAAGGGTTATCATATCACATTCGAATGATGCCACAATGAGCCATAATGAGCCACAATGATATCTCAGTATTATTTTACGTACCTGAGTCCTATGTTACGGGTATATTTACTGACATGTCGACATACAAACATCTGCACAGGAACTGATACTAGAAATAATGCATATTTTCTTTATTCTATAAGTCATCTGTTTGCAAAGCCAAATCCAAGGCAGTGTGTAATATGCAATTTAAAGACCACTCTATTCGTTTAATCGCGACTAATCGCGATTATTTTGGGTAATAGAGACCTGTTCTAACCCCGAATCTCAACCGGCCGTTAACACATCGATTATACAATTATAATTAGCAAACACGTAGCTGAATGTATGAGTCATTATTTTTTATGTAGGCAAAGATGTAAATTTTGTTTTCTTGTATCACTTTGAAATGTTATTGATTACAATCATTGTATTTTGAATATACAAAACATACATTATGCAAGGTTAACAACGTTTCATTTTTCATATTTTACCCTTTGTATGAGAAATTTCATGAAATTGCGTCACTACCGTTATAAAATTTGTAACGTCATTTTAAAAAGAACAATTTAAAGATAATTGTCATTTATTGTACATGAGATAACATCGCTAATGAATTGCTCAAAGGGGCCAACAAGCCCTCCAAAAAACTGATTTGCAAATGTAAAGTAATATGTAACCAAAATTTCAAAATGAGAATATGAATTGCATTATGCTTACTTGAAGGTGTACTACGTAAAATTATTGCACTACAAATCCAGACATAATCAGATAAATCAGTTATAATTAAATAGGGAAAATTATATTGTTACCGCGAGGACACTGGAAATAATTGTTATGGAATTGACACAACAACAGTAGAGATGTTTTCTTTAAAGGATAATGTAAGGAAAATTGTCAGTCACCTATTTTAGAATGAAGAATATGAAAACAGGTAAAAGATTTGCTTAAGATTTCCCTGTCTTGTAAAATACAGGTGAAGACTTCATGTTACGGCAGTGACACTGAGACAGTATATATTGTCACTACTGCAACGATCCAATCAAGGCCGCTATCTCACTATCATTGCTAGCAAACATGAATTAGAATCAAAAGACCGGGTAATCGTTAGTGCAGTTTTTGGATTATGCTACGGTAGTGACGCATTTACTTGAAAATAAAAAAATAAAGAAATAAAGAAATACAGTACAGTGTAGAATAAACTAAGTTGAATTAGTTACAATAAAGGACTTATTGATTTTGACTTCAGTCTGTCTGGTGTAACACATAAAAAATATGCATGAATTTTGAGAATGACTCATATGCAATATTAGAACGAGCACATAAAGTAGCTGAATATCAAAATACAATACTTACAAGCACAGACAGCCAGTAAGCTAAGTGGAAAGACTACTGAAAACATCTTGCCACACTGTACTCGTTTAAGCCAACAACGTCCACTCCGTTATATATCAGGTCGCCACCCTCCAGCCATTCTCAGCACTCTGATGACTGTGTAAATGGCAAGTCATTTAGGACAGAGGTAACAGAGATTTCGTAGATATATAGATCTTTTTCGAGATTATCACACACCTAAAGGCGAGTTGAAAGACCTATTTCGTCTTTTTAGTCAAGATGTGGGTACGATGACATTCTTTCCTCTAAATGGAATAGAGTAATGGATTACGTAATCTCAGCATGTAGCAGTTGGAAATCAACGTTTACACATCCTTTCGGGTTTCACTGAAACCAGTAGACGTCTTGCAGTGTAACTGGGTTGTCTGGCTATCATTCCGTTGTTTACAGACTGCCTTTTATGCTCATTGTGTGGGGAGCATGTGATACAGACACAACAGGAAGTGACGGTGTCATCTGTTCCCGATAGACCATGGAGGTACTTTTCACCTGAAGTGTATCTTTGGCAGGTCAGAATATCTGTGAGTGATTATTCTCCTTTTCTTACGTTTACGAACTTCCTACGCATTTGATTATGACGGGGTCCGTAATGAGTGACCGACAATTTGAAGTATACACCTGGATAAAAGATAATCAACACCAAATTCATGTTTCATTATTTTGTTAGTATGACCGATATTTTTTCACAAATATGTGATTTTGGTAACAATGATCATTCGTAGATTTGTTGTCACTAGATAGAGATGATAAAGCATGGAAAATGTGCATTTGCTGAAGTTCGTTCACTGACACCCGTTAAAAGTGGAAAGTGATTTTAAAGTCTGGAACTTCGATCGCAGTGTACTCGGTGTTCTTATATCAAAAGTAACTGAAACGTAATTCAAGATGTCGCCTCCCTACTGCCGAACGATGGCAGCTTATTTGGATAGCGGAATGTCTTTGAGAGTTAAAGGCAGAAGAACAGGTCGTCACCACTCGATAATAAGCCAATGAATGATGTAAGGGATCGAGATCTGGCAGATCGAAAATATCATCTATAGCAGAGAACGGACGACTTCTGAGGATTGTTAGGAGAGACCACTTCTCAAATTCGATTAAATTAAGAGACCGGTGGCACACCAATCAGAGATTCTCCTCCAAGACTGTTAGACGGCGCCTCAGAGCAGCAGGTTTCAATGCCAGAAGGCAAATAAAACGGCCTGAACTAATCCATCGGCACATGCGTGAACGATTGATGTAGCGTCGTGTCAGATCCAACTGGAATTTGATGCACTGACCCAATTGTCAGATATGTGCAGGGTGATTTTGCGGATTGTAGATTGTCGAGTGCATGTCTGGAGACAACAACAAGCGAGATTTGCCGCCATAAACATCAAGACAACATGTGGAGGGGATCAGTCATGGCATGAGGTTGTGTATCCTTCGACTGCAAACTGCCTTTTAAGACAGTCAGAGGGAACCTTAACGGTCAACACAATCTCAGGATGCCATCTTAAGTCCAGGTGTTGATTTGGTTTAAGCATATTTCATTCACAAATGTGAAAGGGATTGGGGACAAGTTATCCAACTTAAAATACCCGTTCACTAATATTTACATACATAGATTTTCAATTACATGCAGCGTAGGAAACAAATAGCGAGGAGATAGGAAAGGTATAGAGAGAGAGGAAGTGACACAACTTATGTGATCACACAAAACGTATTGATTGATGAAATGAAAGTTTGCACGCATTTAAAAACGTGGTCATATCAGGACTTACAGATAACATGAATGACAATGTGATTGGAGAGCCGCGCCCTACAATACTTTTTTTAAAATTCAACATTAATTCATCCCTTTAAATATTGCACAGTTTACATTCTAGTAGGAAATGACGAACATTTTCACAAGCATTACCACAGTCACAGGAATCAGAGTCTTTCATGTTCAATCGATACAGATCATAATGCAGCTGACCAGTCCAGTTTTTATGGATGGTTTCGATAACCACCCTCTGTCTACATGGTGACAATTCTAGAAAACACAGAACCAAATCAGTAACCGAGTTATTGAGACAAGAAGCCATCACCACCCTGCCCTTAGCCAGGTTGTAGTCTGGATCTGAACCCAATCGAGCACGTTTGGGACATTTTGGGTAGGACAGTTAGGAACCCCAATACAGAAACTGGCTGAGGTTGAAACAGCACTTCATACAGAAAGGAACTGGTTGCCTCAGAGTCGAATTCAAAGAATTATACAGAATATCAGATGGAGGATACAAGCTGTTATCAATGTCCGTGGACTCTACGTAAGATATTAAGTTTTCTTTGCTCAGAATAACTTGCAAACTACTTTAGTAGCGATGGTCGTAAGTGCTCGAACTTTCAGGAATTGTTGACTGTATATATAAAGGCTAGTTGCCGTGTTGTCGAGACAGAAACACACAGACTACTGGAGTATATATCTGCATCTCCGTCAACGCTTGATCTACGTAACCACTGCCTGACAGCTTGCTGTGTTACATTCTGTATAACTGTTTCTCACTCTCACACCAAGACTTCGGCGAGTTGATTATTTATATTGTGACCTATTACTTTATAATTGACTCAGTTGTATTGTACATGAAACCTCTATTGTGAATCTCTGTATTTTGCTTTGTATCTTGCCTTTGTTTTTGCTGAATAAAAATATAGTGAAAATTTGAAACTTCTGAGTGTTATATATTTTGCCGGTTCTGTGGGGATTTCTTTCACTTTTTGTCACGGCAACTTTTTAACCGTAACACAATCTCAAAAGTGATCACTCAGAAAAATGTGAGGTATAGCTCTCTGTCAAGGTGTATATGTATTGCTAAAGACCATTAAATGTGAAAATCCCCATATTTGTATTCATATGTGAAATATTTTTTTTAAATGTACAAACGTTGTATCTTCCACACACTTCGTGACTGCGGCTGGCCGCTGTGTGACAGACTACTGGAGTGGAGGTTGCCTGCTGGTAGATGCAGTTTGTGCTAGTATAACTTTAGCTGTCATTTGTCAACTGTTGAAACTAGCTGGAATATCTTTCAGTGAAACAGTACACAACGCTCAACCCAAAACCAAAGCAGTTAGGGGTTGCCTATTATACATTGGTGAGAAGACAGATAAGCGAGGTGTTGGCTTGCAGACAACCTTCAGTCAAAAAGTAATGGTGATCACACACAAAACACTAGCACTGTTATACTAGCTTTATTCAGCGTATTATTAAATACTAGTCGTATTATTAAATGCTAGTGATTTTCCTTTTTGCAGCAAGAAATCCTCTCGTATTTCTTCAGGGGAGCTGGGAAGGAATTCTCCTGGTCTTCGATGGTAAGGTACGCTTTGCAGTCAGACGCGATTGCAAGAGAAGATCCATCTATCTCTGGGATGTACGGTAGACTAGTCCCATCGTTAAGGAAGGCACCTGCAACGTCGTTGTTTTTCAAACTGTATTCGAAAACGCCATCACGGAACTTCACGAGAATTTCGTCACAACATGGTGAGATTTTAGCAGCTTCTGGACCAGGTAATAGGGATGGATTAGGGAAGGTAGCAATTACAACGGCAGAGTAGTTGGTTCCACCTGTGTTTATCAGTCGAAAGACATTAACAGGATCACCAAAGTTCTGTGCATAGTTAAACACGTAGATTTCTCCATCACACCCTACCATTACAGCGTGTGATACGAAGTTGTCTCCGAGATATCTGCCAAAAGAAGAATTCCTATGTATTATCAATACTAAAACCTATAGAGAACTCACAGAAAACACATGTGTTTTGAAGGAACTGATTGGTGTTTGATATTGCAACCCTGTGACGATAGCCTGTAAAAATCGCTTCTTACCAAGGCGATCCAGTGTTTGACAACATGCACATTGATCTATGGGAAAGTCGCCTGGGTGAAGGTAGTGCTATTAACGATTAGCAGACATATACAATTATTTGAAATAATCTAATAGTTTCGTTTAAAACCATTATTCTGTTCTCTTACTCACGATTCATGAAAGTGATGTCTCAATGTTTTGTGTAACTTTGTCCGTATTGTACAGAAATACCTGTAAGATATGTGCACAGGCGTTTCAAATATCCTGTTAACATAGGGTTCGTCAGTCTCAGGAATAACGTAGATAATATTCACAGGACCACCATCATCAGAACCACCGTCGTTGATATAGATGCTGTTCTTGCCAGGCATCCCGTTGATACTGGGTCCAACAGCAATGTCCTTCCAGTCAACATTCGAGAAGCTTGTTTCAATACCATTGCTATATTTCGAGATAGCTTGACCCTGAAATACATACTGATTCGATAAATGCAATCTGATTGATATCACTTATGACATCACTAGTCTCAAAGATGTTTTGCCAGTTATCAGAATAGGGGCTATATTCAAACATTGCTATCGAAGCTTATGCTAAATATAAACCAAATGACTCAGTTTGAAAAGCTATCAACAATCTTCCCTTGGCTTTTGTTTCTATCTGTTTCCCTGCTTGGACAGTTTTGGCATTTCGTATTACTCTCTCCTTGCTATCTGTTTCTCTTTGCAAGTAGATAAAGACTTTTTGAAGGCAAAATAAAAACAGTAAGGGTTTGCAGGATCACCTGTTTGACAACGACATTAGAATATATGCCGAAACGTCGCCTTTCACAGAATGTAGAAGTTGCATATCCATAAAATTATAATCCATCTTCCAAACTGAATTTGTTTTATTTTCAAAATGTGGCCTGTTAATAACGTATGATGGTATCAGTGATGTACAACTTGAATGTGTTATGGGATATACGTCTTGGTGTTCTATCTCCAGGCTAACTTCATGGGCTCCTCAAGCCTGGAATGCTGCCTTGGGCTAGAGAAAATAGTTTGGAGATTTCTTAAACCTTTCAACACGTTCAAGCTATGTGTGTATATAAAATTATCGCAATTTTAGTTCGGATACTTGGAGCGTTGAAAACCGTAACGAAAATGAAAGATGTGTGCAGGGAATTGACAATTTCCTTGGTAATTGGAAGCAGCATGTAAATAAAGTTTCAGATTTGGTGTCGAAATTTAATTTTAGAGTTAAATGTTCATATGAGAAAGATTTGTATCCAACAATGCGATTAAGCTCCAGATAGGTATCATATATTCACTTCAAAACCTCAAATGGCGTAGAATCTTTTATCAAAGTATTCAGACGGCACTTGCCCAAATGGTGCTCACACTAGCTCAGAATTGAGACTTTCGGGTGTGATAAGGAGCCGGAAGCAAACAGATTGTGTGTAACCTGCAATATGATTATACTGAGGATCATTTTAATCCTTTAGAATACAATGTATATATAAAGTTAGGATACACATCGTCAGTATGTTTAATATGTTAATAACTTCAGTGAATGTACCTATTCTTTACCTATTTTGTCGACAACGCATGGCGCCTACGATCGACCTGTTCTATTACATTTATACGTCTCTTTCATCTTCTAACAGTTTGATGTAGTCGCTTACTGATGACAACAGTCTCTAAGGTACGTCCATTTTGAACACGTTTCAGTTTACCTCACACATATCAACAACAAGGATATAATTGGTTGACGCGTCCGAGATCATGTAGAGGATTCCTGGATGGTCTCTGCTGGCAGCAATACCTGCTATTTCCACGAAAGGAGGCTTGGCAACGCCTCCAATAACCTTACCCAGGGAAAATTTGGTTTCTGCGAAAATAACAAAATTCCATTTTGTAAAATAATAACTCTGCAACATAGGTTTATATTATCATAATCCACGACCAAAATTCATTGCAGTTCACTTCCTGAATATTACATACCTTAGAAAACATACTGCTCCTCTCATATTCAGCATGAATCAGACAAAAATGTAGATTACAAAACGTTTTATTGGTACAGAGACATCAGCATTACAGCTGATACTAATCCACTCTGCTCACTGCCATGTGATCTACTAAACATTACTGTGAAAAAAAAGAAGGAAAGACATCAAAGTATCAAAGTATAAAAAATGAATAAACGTAAAAAAGACCTTCAACATCAAGACCGCTGGTTATTACCAATTTGTGGTGCAGTGCAAATGTTGGATGTGTGATCAGATGTACCTTCTACATGCACTACCCCGACACGCGCGTGCGTGTACATATAAACACAAACAGACAAATAAAAGTTCAATTCATCAATATATCATTTTAGATAGTCAATTTACATAGTATTCTAGTGATGTATACTTCGATATAGTATGCTAATTATTGATCTGAAAGAACTCTAATAGAAGGTGTATATAACGCTGCAAAGATAGCACAGCGTTGCTTTATTTTGTAAAATGGTCTACTGGCTAACACGAATGATCATGAGCAACATAAATATGAAGAGGACAAAAAGCATATTCAAAGCATTGAAGCATGCATGATTTAGTTTGGTGTTCAAACGAGTGTATTGCAGTTTCAATGAATGGAATCCGTTTAGTCAGATAATCGACAACAGTTATCCTTCATGAGTGTTTTTGGACGGAGAAGATTCCATGTTTGATTAAATCAGGTGTCTCTAGTTGTTTCAACAGTGGTGTCATAATGATAGCCATTTGAAATATCATGACAAAGTTTAACAATGATACCCCACTCAGAGACAGTACAGAGATCCATCCAGTCTTCGTTTTCTTCCCTTCAGCCTGACCGTCAGGTAATGTAACGTCAAGTACCATATTTAAGGTTATTTAGTCGTCAGACAGGTTCTAAGGTAGGAATGACACAAGTACCATATTCAACATCGATCAGACTACAATCTTCCACAGCAGATTCCAGCACCTAAAACGCAACTAGGTGCCTTCAGCGTCCTTCTCTGAACATTATGTAATGCGATATGCTAAGAAAGGGGAGAACACTAACAGTTTGTGTCGTCTAATAAGACAATTAACAGTTCTCACCTGGTACATTTTTGTTTCTCGGACTGAAGGAAAGAGTCAGGGGAGCAGATTCCAAGGCGGTAAAAAATCCACTTCCATTTAACGCCCAAGCAATGGATTGACCATAAGGGTTGATTGCAGCAGGCAGAAGACGTGCATGTTCCTTTTGGGGCATCATGTCGACCCAGGGGTAATAGTAAATCTTATCTTCCGTCTTCACAACCAGCTCACAACAGTCATGAGAAAGACTAGCAGCCACGGGACCAAACGTCACGGTTGGGATGTTCAGCTGAAGTTTAGGGTTGGCTGTGTAAGTGTCGTCATCATTTTTAATAATTTGGTAAAGTCGCACGCCACGTCCACCACCAGCATCGTCAAAAAAGTAGACACCACCTTGACAATCCACAAAGAGGCTCCTGCTGTTACGTGGTCCTGGATCTTCATTCCTTGAAAATTATTAATGATTGTTAGACAAATTTAATATGTAAAATAACCAACACAGCTGAATAAAACTTGAAGGAAAAAAGGTGAAATAGGAAACACTGAGATGTTAAGAATCTACAAGAATACAAAACAGTCCTATGGTCCAATTATATATGTAAAATAACTAACACAGTTGCACACATCTTTAAGCGTAGATATTATGAAATACTGAAATGTCAAGAATCTACAAGAATACGAAATAGTTCTAATGTCAAAGTATGGATACTCACTTGAATGGATACTCACTTGAAGGTGTACACGATTGTCTTATCAGCTGCTTTGCTGACGAAAGAAGCCGGATTAGATTCTTCTTGCACGATGTAGACTGTATTACTTTCAACATCATGGACGTATATACAGTACCCATCCATTGCCTCTGGGCAAACTTGGACAGCCAATCCCTGCCAGTTCACATTTACTGTGTCTGTGATGTTGATGCCTCCAGCTGTGTCCCCTGAATCGGCGTTTATGGCATATACTGTGTTCAGGTTTTCGTCAGCTGTTCCACCATTGATGAAGTACAGGACATCTGCGTAGGTCCCACTGGAAGCTAACCCAGTTGGAGCCACAACGATATCATCCCCGTCAGAGCTACTTATCGTCGCAAAACTGCGCGGGCAGCCAAATGCTGGTTTATCTGTATCAAGGAGGAATGGAGTACAATGACAAAATTCAACAGGCCTTTAACAGATACAATAAAGCATTTTGTTTTTAAATATCGTATCGTTTCTTGTCATAGTCTTCACTGTTTAAGTGTTTTTCAAACTAAAGTATAAGTCAGCATAACGTAAACTCAAAATATATTCTCACTGTCTCTTGTTCTGCTCTTTTTAAATGCATTAAAAAATACTCTTATTATCAGACGTTATATTTTTTTTAAAAATCTGTCAATTTTTCATCTTTGCTATAAGAACGTTGTAACAGGCTTTTCTTAAATATAGTATATTGGTAAACAAATATAGTATGTAACACAACAATGTGGAATCCAGTTTTGAAAACTTTGGCGTTTCTTAAATGAACTAGAGACCACACATTTACCGCAGGGAGTAACCGCACGCTGTATGTTCTCTGCAAATCGCACTTGCCGGAACATAACGACAAGTTTCCATCTGGGGGAGAGAATCCACCATCGACACGACAGCATAAAATCAAATCTCTTTTACAGAAATATAATATGTAAAATTTACAAGACGGTGGTTTTAAAAACTCGGACGAGTTTACATTTCTTAAATGAACTAGACGCTTTGTACGAGTATGTGCTATATTTGTCACACTTTATAATACAACACCATGTATTCTGTCTGGCATGCATGAACCAGCACATCGACACAAAACAGCCAATCACGTTCACAGAAGGCAGTACATCATCTGACATGGACCAGACAAACTAGTGACCATCCAAGGCCTACACGATCAGCAAAGTCACCAAGCCTGACTAATTGGTCAGTTAGTCAGTTTGTGAGTGACACGATTGCTCAAGCGATTGTATGTGTATTCTTGCTCTTGTGTGAAGCTTAATGGAATCATGCGTATATAGAAAATAGATGTCTGTATAGCTACACGAATGGTTTTCGACAGCGTTGTTTGAACCATGGAAAGATATGTAGAAGTCAGTCACATTTGTCCATTATCCACACATATTGCGTACGTGTATCTTGCACTGTTCCAGGACCTGATGAAAAAACGGTGAAAATGGCACTTGGACAGTACTTACCTACTCCTGAACATGACTTGGGCTTTTGACATCCATCTACAACATGCAAATATTATATTATATGTGATACCATCAAACATAGAAATACAACAGCAAGGTTGAGGGAAATGTGAAAATGTGAAAGGGATTACCAGATATTAAAGTATCACTTTCAAATGATGACACAACGATTCTCTAAATGACACATTATATCGCTTCATTAAAAATATAGATCGCTTCAAAATGGTTCAGATATTTAGACCCGATTTCAAGACTGTATTTGATTTGTCTCTCAAACCTGGCGGTACAGACATATGCACAAGAAATGTAACTGGAAACCGTCCCTATTTTGCTTTCATCTGCTTCAATAATCTACATGTATCTACAGACAGATATTGATTTAAGACCAAGCCCTAGCATCAGGGATACCATGTGTAGCACGATAATGCAAATACAGCCGTACAATTGCATGATCTGATGATAATACTTACAAGCACAGGCAGCCAGTAACACAAGTGCAAAGACTGCTGAAGACATCTTGGCACACTGCCGTCATTTCAGTCTGAGGGAACAACGTGCACGGCGTTATATATGAGGCCCCAACCCTCAAGCTATATCTGCTCTGGTGAAAATGTATGAAATCCAGTTCATTCTTGCTATTACGTCCCGGCAAAGATCTGCGATATAGGTAATGACGATTTCAGTGAGATTGTGCATTTTTATGGATTTTATGTCACAGCTCAAGGTAAGCTGAAAGATACATGCCAGTCAGTTTTCAAGCTGTTTTAGATATTGTTGACTGTGATAGGTAAATATGAACATACATTTCTTAATGTCTGCAGCTATACTCATCGCAAAGATGTAAAGATGGTAGCAAAGACACGGGCTGGATTCCCCACTTGGGTACAATGAGTGAAGAACATCTATGGTATTCCCTGCCGTGATGTTACAGGTATGTTCCCAATAGCGGAGATCAACCGTGCTCGCTCACTCACTCGCTCTTGTTCTCAGTAATCCATATTTTTTGGTGCCTCAGAATATCCTTCAGTGATTATCCTACGTTGTACCACAAAGTTTTGAAAAAATATATTTTCTCAGTTGCCATTTTGAACCACGTATTCAATGATTAACTTTAGCACTTACTCCAGTAGTGTTTAGTATTTAACGTTATGGGCGTATCGCCATCCCGCATATTTGGACCCGAGTCATTACCTGAAGCTTGAGTAAACTGAGAACTCGTCATCGCGTACGTTTATGTTTCCTCCAACAAAAATATCGGAATAACACCGTTATCCATGTGATGTCATTAAATCAGTGAATACATTTTTTCACAACGAACTTCCTAAACCGAGCTGTTACCAACATGGTACACCATGTATTGTTCGCTTTGTTTCTGTTTGAGGAAGGGACAGGGCTCACACTGGTGGTTGTCCCCCTGCATTGGTGATTACTGGAATGTGCCAAATGTGCAAAGTGATCATGGATCCTAAACTTTCAATTACTCTGTGTCCATAGCCTCCGGTATCAACTCTACTTTCTTTGCTGAACTGCTTCATTTCGCAAAGATGTTTAATTTATGCTTCAGGTCTGTCGATGATTTGGGTGTTCAATACACAAAGCATAGTCAGTTGCCTTTCATTCAGCAAACATTGAACCAGAAAACCTGCCTCATCCATTTCATGATGAGATCCAGGCATAAAATGAAATATGCACAAACCTGCTCGACAAAAGAGATGAAGTTGAACCAATACGCTACCCGTTATGTAGTCTGATAAACAACACGTCTGCCATGAGAGTTGTAGTAATTAGTGGTCTCTCCCAACAGAAAGGGGATATGGTACTTACTTGCATACCATATCTGACGAGTGTGCCCATATTGAACTGTGACATTTTTGTAGGCTAGCCATCTGAAACAGCCATTAGTCCGGACTTACAAGACAGGCTGACGTGCACATCTCCTGACATTTGACATTTGAAGACGATACCCTTCAACCGGAATTCGTGTGGCATGTTCGTTGTGAAAGGGGATATGGTACTTACTTGCATACCATATCTGACGAGTGTGCCCATATTGAACTGTTGTGAAGCATCAATGATCAAGTAATGTCCAATATAATTCCATCTTTATATTTTTACAGTGTTGACTTTGTCCCGAATACCTTATGACTGTGATCCATAAACATGTGAAGATAGGATCGGGCTATTAACAGGGATCAGAAATGTCTCTATGAAAACGATTCTGTTCTTTGCATTCTATAATTATGATAATGAAAACAGTTTCCTCACATTTGTATAAAGGACTGGTAGACATGGGTGTGTTAATACCCACGAAAAGGTCAATACTACCCATATACCAACTCGCATGATGATGAGTAGATACCCATACATATGCCAGGTGAGATGTATAAAACACTGGGGACCGTTTCACAAAACTCTCGTATGCCTAGGATCACCTAGCCAAGAGAGTACTAATACACTTTCGGGAAACGACCTTAAAGACATATCGTAGGAGTTACGAAACCTTAAATTTACGAGAGTTTTGTGAAACGGGTCCCTGGTTCATATGTATGAAGAATCTGTCTTAAATATCAACCTGGTTTTACATTCAGACAGCATAGGAAAGAATTACGGTTATCGTATAAAAGAATACTTAGTTCCTCAAGGTTTTGCTTTTATATGTCACGTTGTTGGAAATATATACCTGCAATATTTATTCACTAAATAACTTTTAAAGAATGATTAGGCTATGCGTCAGTTATAGTGCCTGCGGACGTTAGTAACAACTTAATAGTCCATATCAACAGCCGCCGACGCAGTATCTAGTCTGGACCGACCAACCAGGTCACGATCAAGAGAACAGACAACCAAACAAGTGACTGAGTTTCAACATGGCATGGCATATTATTTAAAGCATTGAGGACAGAACATGTAACCTGTGCGATTTCGTTATAAAAATGACGTTAAAAATTCCATTTCCAGAAGAAGTTTCCGGTTACCTGTCTGGCTTGGATACTTGCAGTAGACACTTTCTAATGGTATTTGATGACTACTGACTACTAGTGAAGATCCGGGTTAGAACTGGTCTTTATATACCCGTGCGTGTCGATTTATAATGGGATAGCATGGTCAGCCTGTTCTTCTTCATATAATCACTGGATTGTCTGGTCCAGACTCGATTGTTCATATCGTCGGAATATTGCTGGATGAGACGTAAAACTAAACTCACTCAAGCTGCTGACAACTGAGTGCAAGTGGATTTCGTCCTCCCGAATCTGTTCGGAAATGACGCAGCCTGATTCATCTTGGTGTGAAGTGACGAGCGATTGACGATATTGCTCGTCAGTGCATACTCGCTATCATGTTATATTTCAATGCTTCTTTATCACACTTTTCACATCAATCGCCAAGCAACAGTCATTGGTACTGCTGTGTATATTGAACAAGAAAGGAAGTAAAACAAACTAACCTCTCACACTTATTCCCAATAATGTTAGTGTCCAGTTGAATATCAGATAAATATTTCTGTCATTGAACCTAACATAAATAATGATAAGTTAGGTGAAATAATATCATCATTCCAAAGTCTGAATTTGTGATAAGTTGATTAGAGAGTCCTTTATATATTGACGGTGGAAACCAGTAATAAGTATATTTTTTATATGTACAGACAACTGTATTTCTTAGTTTTGAAGGTTCAATTAGCGTTACTGCGAGGTAATGGCCCGTAAATCATGATAAGATTTATAGCTGTGATATAGATCATTATCAACAAACAGACCTGAAGGGACCTTGGATTTTATCACGCTTATCACATAAAGGTATTAAAAGTCAACTGGTAGGTACAGAGAAGCGAGTAGACACCTACCAATCGCTAGAGGTTCATGACAGTGAGCATTTCGTAGTTGCCTAAAGGCGCACCGAAACGCCAGCATCGTTGAAAGTGTAACATGAAATGACATTTCAAATAAGAACATGATGCGATTGACTGGCAGCAGTAAAACATCTCATGCAGAAAGACCGAGAGGTCTGAGTATTACCTTTACCTTGTCAATGCATTTTGGCCTTATTCGTCTACCCTAGTGGATATTCGGGATGAAAGAACGGGTTTCTACCAACTGAACTGATTGGTTGGTTGGAACTGGGTGATTGCATGTTATTGTGCTCCATTTTTGATCGTTGCTGCCAACCCGTTGGTTGTGTTCGGCGTCAGTTGTCAAGCAGAATGTTGACACGACCTTGACATTCAGGGTCCACGTTGTTTTTGCACGATTTGGTTCAAGCGCTATATAAACCGAAAAAAGAGCAACAAAATACGTTTTGTCCTCAATACAAGGCTAGAATTAAAACATATTGTTCTGACGTTTTGTATCTCCTCGGAAACATTTTGCAAACACAACTTTCGTCGTCTGCTTCCTCCGTTTCAATTTTCGGGGGTGTTTAGGGCCTCTGGTCTCTACATATATGTATGTATATACAATACTAGTACAGTATTGCGTTCACTTCTAACAGTACACCGTGTATATTGTCTCAATACTGTGGAATTCCTGTGTAAACACGTAGGTGGACTTCTGTATGTAACAGTGCTTGTGCAAAGAAAGATGTTTCACAAAGCACACCTTTTCCTTTCTTTCAGCAGAGAATGTTCTGCGGCAGTGCACTACAAATAGAAGCCACAAAAAAAAAAAATGGTGTTTCTGTTTCTGATAAACTTCAAACAAAGATCGCATGGAAATAAAGTTCGCCTGGCCATTAGCTTAGGTTTATACCAACTCACAGACATAGTCTAAAAGATAGATTTCAGGACTGTCATCGAGCTTGGTACATAGCTTGTTGAAACAAGAGCAACAAAATACGTTTTGTCCTCAATACAAGGCTAGAATTAAAACATATTGTTCTGACGTTTTGTATCTCCTCGGAAACATTTTGCAAACACAACTTTCGTCGTCTGCTTCCTCCGTTTCAATTTTCGGGGGTGTTTAGGGCCTCTGGTCTCTACATATATATATTTATCTGGACTATGTATATACATTACTAGTACAGTATTGCGTTCACTTCTAACAGTACACCGTGTATATTGTCTCAATACTGTGGAATTCCTGTGTAAACACGTAGGTGGACTTCTGTATGTAACAGTGCTTGTGCAAAGAAAGATGTTTCACAAAGCACACCTTTTCCTTTCTTTCAGCAGAGAATGTTCTGCGGCAGTGCACTACAAATAGAAGCCACAAAAAAAAACAAAACAAGATTATTGTCTATTGAAGCGTCCGTAAATCAGATTGACCTTCACAATCCATGCGCCATGTGATGAGATCCCTGTGCTAGCAACCACCGTGCCATTAGTATTTCGTATGGTGTTTCTGTTTCTGATAAACTTCAAACAAAGATCGCATGGAAATAAAGTTCGCCTGGCCATTAGCTTAGGTTTATACCAACTCACAGACATAGTCTAAAAGATAGATTTCAGGACTGTCATCGAGCTTGGTACATAGCTTGTTGAAACACCTTAAGTATAAAGCTTGAGCCCTGATCAGACTGAACAACACCTGGCAAACCAACTAAGGTGAAAAAGGTGATCAAAGCCTTGATAATCACAGGAGGAACAATCCTACAAAGTGGAATTACGTTAGGAAATCGGGAAGCACACATGATTGTGAGCAAATACTTATTACCAAACTTTGTCTTAGGTAGTGGACCAACACAATCAATAGTAACTGTACTGAAAGGTTCCTCAAAAGCCGGTATAGGTTTCAAGGGAGCGGAAGGAATTTTCTGATTTGGTTTTCTAACAATTTGGCATGCATGACAGGTCCTACAGACTTCAGCCACATCTTGTCTCAAAAGAATTCTGCCAAAGGTTTCTCACAAGTTTTGTTTACACCCAGATGACCTGCAATGGGACTTTCATGTGCCAATGAAAGTACATACTTTCAAAATAATTTCGGTACCACTATTTGATGATGCAATTTCCATTCATCCTACACAGTAACATCCAGCGATCTATAATTTCTCATCAGAACATCATCCTTGTAATAATAACAAACTGGAATCTTGCAAACCTCCTCAAAAGAAACAGACTTACTAGCCAACTTCTGCACTTCAGCATCCTCATTCTGTGCACTAATAAGCTGCTCTCTGGAAAGAATGTGATCATCACCTGACGAACTATCAGAATTATCAAAATGAGCTGAAGAGCTACTACTCTTTGAAGATAATTCATAAGTCTCTACCTCACACAAAGAATGATCCATGAATGTACCTGACAAGTCATAAATGGAATCATTCGGCAAAGACGCCTTGGAAGAAATGTCTTTTGACATTGAACAAGTCACTGCACTAGTAGGGAAAATACCCGGAAATTCATCCTCCAACTTTTCTGTGCTAACTGAACTCTCCGTCAAAACAGTGACAATTGGATCAGCACCAACTTTGGCCCCCATAAGATCATTACCGATCAACAAATCGACACCCACAACTGGGAGAGAGTCAAGAACACCAACTTTCACCTTACGTGAAATCAGATCTGAAGTCAAAAGCGCAAACTGGAGAGGAGCAGAAGAATTGCCACCTATACCCTGAAGCAAACATCTCTGTTCGCCGAAGACTCATCAGAAAAAGGTAAAATATCCTTCAAAATCAGAGATTAAAAAGTTCCAGTATCCCTCAAGATAATACCGGGCCGTGGGGTAGAATTATCTCCCATAAGCGACACAGTACCCTTAGAAACAAAGGGCAAGAACTCCTTCCGAACTACAAAGAGTAACTACTTTACCCTCACAAACAAAACTCTCCTCAGAACCAACTGGAAAGAAAGGCTTAGGTGCGATGGACACAAAAGGGGAACCTGTAGCCTGATTTCTAAACTGAAGTTTGTAGCATGCAGAAATCAAATGACCTGGCTTCTTACAGAACTACCGGCAGTCTTAGGTTTAGACTGAAACGTATGTGACTGCTTTGAACCTGTTCTAACACCACTGTAACCTACCCGGGGAAAAGCCCTTTGGGACGGAAAGCTTTGCATTACCCGGAGACCTAAAAGAATCATCTGCATACATTGTTGCCTTATGTCAGTCATCAACATTTGATTCATTCAAATAAGTCTTAAGGTCAGAATGAACACTCTGCTTGTAATCTTCCATCAAAACTAAATGTCTCAAACCATCAAAATTTGCGACTTCCTTATACCCACACCACCTATCAAACAATGTTTGCTGTTCTCTAGCAAACTCTACAAAAGTCTCATTGTCTCTTTTTGTGAGCATCTCTGAAATTCTGACGATAAGCCTCAGGCATAAAGTCATAAACTTTCAAAAGTGTACTCTTGACAAGATCATAATCTGAGCTTTGCTGTATTCACAAGGCTGAATAAGCATCCTGAGCTTTACCCTTCAAAACAGTTTGCAGTAGCATAGTCCATGACTCCCTAGGCCACTTGAGATTTTCAGCAACTTTTCCAAAATGTAGAAAATATTTGTCTGCTTCTTTCTAATTAAAAGGGGATACCAGGACACTAGCATGCCTTGCAATGTCAAAAGAGGAAGAATTTGAGGGTGGAGCCTTTTCATTTCAATTTCCTATTTTTGTTTTCAATTCGATTTCCCTTCTGTCTCTATAATTTTCTATTTTTAACCCTTTCTGTTCTTCCTGTTTTCTATTTTCTTCTTTTTGAATTTGTAACTGAATTTCAAGTTTCTTTAATTCTGACTGATCTCAAGCTCCTCAAGGACCATTTCCAAAACATGTTCAAAAACTCCCTCATCAATATAGTGATTCAACACAATTTTCAAAATCTGAAATTTCCTCATTGCAGATTTCGCATCAAGTTTGACATGTGAAGAAAGCTGCAACTAATCTGATTTGCGCAACTGACTGATTGTCTCAGAGTCAGGGGACAATACAAACTTCTCAAATTCAAACATCATTTTGCAATTAACATGTTGCAAGATTGCAACAAAATGAAATAAATTTCACATTAGATCTCAAATGTCAAATGAATTCTATCCCAGACAAGCCCCCTATTTTGTCACCGTTAAACGTTGCCGTGACAAAATTTATAAGAAATCCCCTCAGAAACAGCAACATATAACACAGACAAGTCTGAAAGTTTCAGTAATATGTATTCAGCGAACAAGACAAAAAGACAATAAGTCACAAGAGAGGTTACATTTGCAATGCAATCGAGCCAAATCTAAAGTGGTGGGTCACAAATACAATGTCAACTCATCAAAGTGATTGATTTAAGACTTATACTGAATGTAACGCGGTGAGCGGCCAGACAGCGGCTATGTAGGTAAAGCGCTGACGTAGAGGCAGGCAGATATGTACTCCAGTAAATCTCTGTGTTTGTCCCGGTCAACACGACAGCCAGCTTTTATATATGAGATCGGGCTGTTTCCGTGTATCTCAGTAGTGATCTAAAACTGAACAATAACACAATATCACCAACAAGTCTGCAGCTCAAGAGACTTTATTGTATAATGCAAGAATTCATATCATTAGTATATATTAATATTCAAAATATTATTAATATTGTCAGTACATATTGATAATCAAAGACATATTTTATTAACGATGACATTGATATAACAGAACAGAGCCACCTAAATAATATCAGGAAGGTGGCATGGTACATATACGCGACAAAGTCTAATATTGCAGATCATAACTTACAATGTCAGAATAGAACTTTATAAGCATGCACGTTACATAAAAGTTACCAATGAATGTTTAATAAGACGTATTCAAGAAATACAATAAGAGTTATCAAGACATGTTTTAATCAAACGTAAGTTCAACATAATTACATTACAAAGTATAAGTACAACATCAGTGTAGTAACATTTCATAAATGCAATGTGAGCCAAGCAATACATGAAAAATAGAATGCAAGGTCTTTCCTGAACAAAAACAAAATATGACCAACAAGTCTGACTGCAGTTCAAGAGTGAAGATGAGGGGGTTATACATATATGCAAGGAACATGCAGTCAAACCTGTTGCGGTAAAATCTGCGGCAATGTTTCACAGCGACTCTTTGGTCAAAGCAAAATAAAACAATACACTAGCGTGGCATATATAACCCCGTAGGCATGTATAACGTCACAATGAGACTAGCAAAGGTAATTCAGAAAATCCGAAACAATGAGGCGAGCAGGGCTCACGAGCTAAGCCGGAAGATAACTGGATACTGACCAGGAAGTGATAACCGGATCTTTTTTACGCTTATTGAGAGGAGCTTATCTCAGGTGGGTTTACCTTTGCCAGATATTCATGTAACAATGAATTTTGTAAAGTAACGTTTAATATACAATAGATGAAATGTATGAATAGTCTTTATTTCAGACTTATAAAATTGTACAAAACATATTTCACATTGTTACTGTATAACATCTACAAAGTCACCGATTCTTAAATATTCGAGCACATACGACCGTTGCCATTAACGTAGAAGTCTCTAGTAGTCTCCCGGAAGTACCCTCTACTATTCCAAAAAAATTCTAAGGGAGGTAACTCTAAAGCGCTACCTTAAAGCCTGCTGCCAAAGCACGAAAAGCACTGAACATTTATGACACGAAATGTGACCCATAATAATTATCACTCAAAACTTTAAACATAGTGACCCAATACTAATTATTACTTATTCAATAATACAATTTACAGGAAATACCTCCTCGTAACAAGTAGTGCGATACAGTCAGGTTTTGTTAATGCGACATCGTCCGTTGCACAACAAAGTTTCGGATTAGCGAGAGTGTCGGATTATAGAATTCTGAGTACAGGTCAATCATGAAGTTCAGTCAAGTACAGACATCTTTCTTCTCCAGCTTCGTATTTACGAAGGACATTTAACCTACAAACCAAAATCAAGTCGACTATCCAGTACTTGTTCAGGTTGGCTTGGTAACACCGTTGATGTTGAAATGCGCCTGGATCCCCCAGTGGTCACTAGGGAACCTGTTACAAGGCAGCCGTTCAGTGCCTGCAAGTTCAAAGTCCACTTGTGTCACTTGTGGTGTTGGTTTACTGTGTCGTATGTAGAGTCGGTCCAGTCTCATGAGTAATGTCTTTCCTGGAGTAGGTCGGTTATCATTTGTCACTGTGTCATAGGTGTCCATAGCATCTTCACGCTGACCAGTTGTTTCCCATAAGTCGTAGATATCCTCTGGCAAGGTTCCAACCTGGAGTACAGAGGACATATATGACATATTGACAGTCGTTGTACAATGAAATCCGATAACATACGGCTCTAAATCTTTTTAGAATAGGGTGGTGGTGTGATTAAGGTGTTCGCTTCGGGCTCGATTCCCCACATGTGAAGGTCCATTTCTGGTGTCCCCGCCATATTGCTGGAATATCGCTAAAGCGGCGTACAACTAAACTCACTCACTCGCTCGTTAGATTCTATGCCCCTACAGAATCGCTTGTCGTGGAAGAATATGTACCAGGTGAATTTTTCAAACTTGGTGACACAATATCGTTTAACGCCTTTACCTCCTGGTCCACCATGTTCGTATCTCCGCCAAATAGTACATTTCTGTCATCATCAGCCTCTTTCATCGCCTCAAACGCTTTCACCTGCTGCCTCTTTCTCTCCTCGCTGTAGTCGGACGCATCTGTCGGGCTCTCCAGGTGAGACGTCATGACCTGGAACTTGATCCCCTTCACACGACACTGCACAAACACAAGACAAAAGTCTGTTGTTACCTGGAACAGTTACACAATACATCGACAGTACTGTAACCAGAAGGAATGTAGACATCCTTCTAAGGTTACTGTGAAATACCTGGGAGATGAGGTAGGTAGCAGAGATTTAAAACACATATTTTGGGTGGGAGCACTGGCTGGTGATTCCATTTGACATACTTTTTCATTAGAGTGAGTGAGTTTAGGTTTACGCCGCACTCAGCGATATTCCAGCTTTATGGCGGCGGTCTGTTAATGTTGCCTGGACCAGACAATCCAGTGATCAACACCATGAGCATCAACTGGAAACTGCTCAACTGGGAACTGCTCAACTGAGAACTGGTTACATGTGTCAACCAAGTCAGCGAGCCTGACCATCCGATCCCGTTAGTCAACTTTAAAGACAAGCATAATCGCCTTTTGTGGCAAACATGGGTTGCTGAAGATCTATTTACCCCGGGACATCCACGGGTCCATTTTTTTGTCAGAGGCAACATTCATGTCCAGCAACCATTATATTTAGGGTTGGTTTCTTCTTTTCTTTATAACCACCCTCCGGCCTCCACACTTACATCACCAACGGCCACATACCTCTTAATACATGTTGGCATTGCAATAACTCATGCACAATGTGTTCCGGTTGCTTCTAAATATGGCTGAAAATAGATTTTTAGGAGCACATCTTGCCTTGACTGACAGAAGGTTCCTCAGCATCCTGCTCGTGGGGAATGGTGTAACGGAGCTGTTCTCATACTGCGCATACCCCTCCCGCAGCATGATAGCAGTGAAGTAGTGCTTGTCTCCCCCTGGAATCACCTGGTACATGCTGCATCCCTCCGCCAGGATCGGGAGGGTGAGGGATGTGACTTCCTGAAGGAACACTACGTGGGGCTTCTCCCTGGAGAACATTGTTTACAAACACTTTACATGTACATACCTAATTTAAATTTTAATCTTGATTTCCTATAATTTCGCTTCAATAATACACCCATGCTCAATTCCTTTCCTCAATTCAGTATCTATTCATATTGTTAGAAGTCTTAAATATTTAATGATCAAACGAACTTTTCCGTGTTTACTTGCCGTTATCACATGCTTGATAAAGATGTTAGTACCTATAGAATACAACGTCGCACTCATTGCAATAAGAAGCTGACTATCCATAGAACTTGATTTTCCTTAACGACGCACAGTTTCATTTGTCCCGTCAGAATGAGACCTGAAATGTGGCGACGCTGTCTACCACACCTTTACCTCGTGAACCTTGTGGACGCATTTCAACAAACCGAAATACTTTTGTCAATGCTCTCAAATGTGTGATTAGTTGTGGTAAAGTCCAAGTAGGTTACACAAATGAATGCCGTATTTGAGGGAGGGGTATATAATCATATCATAGTTTGTTACAAAATGCAACTACACACTTGTTAATGATGTCACAAACAGCACGCATCCTGTCCTCGATACATCGGGGGTCAAGACCATCAAGGTTCCAGCAGAGAAGACGGATCCGGTGAGGTTCGGTGTCCGGCCCCTCTCTGAAGCACAACACACCTGTCTGCAATTCCATATAACACCTGTCTGTAACACCACAAAACATCTATTTGTACGATTCAAAATCCTGTCTGTAACACATCGAAACACCTGTGTCTGCAACAAAAACTCAAAACACCTGTTTCTAACCATACACAAAAACCTGTCTGTACGGATACAGACAACACCTGTCTGTAACACCACAAAATACCCGATTGTAACAATTCAGAAAGCAGGTGATTGACTAACTGCACAAAAACACATACCCAGAACTGGCAAAAACAACATATTTCGTATTTCATATGGACGGATATTGAGAGTGTGAACAATTTCGCGCGTGACGGTTGAACAGCCATTTAAAAACAGTGTTAGTTATATCAACGTGTGCCAGTTTATGCTGTAACATAGTCTGGAAGTACACTGTAGAATTTGAATCCAAGCTCAGCTATCGTTTATGACGAACGTCTAAAGTAGGGAAACCTTATATTTCAATTTGGATAGGAAGTGTAAACTTTAACAAACGTTTCAAGGACAGACAACGCACCACCATTTCCCTCTATTACCACCCCTAAACACAATGCATGTTATGCACGTGCACAACGCAGTAGCCCCATACACGTGCATGGGGTCCCATTCTTGATTTTGACGTTTATTCAAGCAAGTCGAGAAATCACATAGAACATTAGTTTTGACACTCATCTTGCATCACAGATTTGTTAGTGTTTGTTTCTAGTCGTTTGTTTTAAGATGAAAACCGTATACATCATTACATGCAAATTACATACCATACACCAATCATCTTTCAAAAGTGACTACATTCCAAATAACTATGGTTGTGAGGAGGTGCAAATGGTGATGCACTGTCAAAACATTCAATAATATCATAGCAGCATTGACTCCGATAAATCTCCTAAATAGTCTTAATCGGAAATAAAATAATGAAGGTCCCCTGCTTTTTCTGAAAAGTATATTTTATTCGATTTAGCAAGCCTAAGTTTGCTGAAAGGTGGAGCTGTCAAAGGTGCCTTCTCTGTTGAGCAAGTCTCAATGCAATTCTGCTGCACCACAGCTTTAGGGTTTCGTGTAGGTTGATTCAAAGAGATCTCCTCTTCGTCTGAAAAGATCCGCCATATAGTAACTTAAAGGTTTCCTTCCACTTACATCACAGGCGTAACTGCCCTTATCCCGGTGTGGGGGGTGTGCTCAGCTCTTGCTTTCTGCGGCCTGTTGACTTTTCTGTTAGTTCTGCCGCTTTGTGTTGCTCCCATTTATACTTTGTGTTGCTCCCTTGTATTCAGCTGGGTTAGGAACAAAAGCTCCATCACTAGATCATTACAATTTAGGAGGTAACAAGTGTAAAGGAGATCCAGATTCGATAAATAACTAGTTTGATTTTGTTTGGTACATATTCAGATAGGGTTTTTGATAAATGATCCTAACAAATGTTAAGGTTCAAGATATCTTGGTACTGATGAGAAAAGTTCATATTTCGTCATTGTTCGTGTGAATTTACGTCACTAAAATACAACGGAAACTGGAAGTGGGGGTGGAGGCGAAGAGTGGTCTAAATACTACGAGTTGCACTTAAAATGTTGAATAAAAAATATTTCATGTGAGTAATTGTTCAACATAGGGTTGGAAATGTGAGAGCACACCCCAGTGAAGAAATGGGTGTATACCTTTGGTGGTGGAGATATTTTATTTTGACATTAAAAATATTTTTCAAATCGAAGCGAGGAAATTACGTCGCCAACCTTTGCTGGCTTCGCTCGCGTGCTATAAGACTTGTCATTTTCTCTATGCAGCGCAACTGCATTTGTGCTACAGTTTGCCTGTGATCTGATCTCATCAATGGTTCCTGTTGGGCGTGGCATTGCTACCTTCAGCGAATATCTAGGTCAAAGTGTACAATGGGACCGTGTACGGTTTGTATTCTGCTTATCTTTGACCCAGCCGTTAAACGTTGGTCTACGTGAAAGATCTGAACGTTCAGATCTACACATTGTCGTATACCCTTAAAAAAGTAGGGGAGCCTGAACTTTCAATTTGGATAGGAAGTGTAAACGTTAACAAACATTTCAAGAACAGACGTATACACCCGGCTCGGGGAATACAACCTTACTCGGGACTGATAAAACCCAGTATTTCCCTCGACACGATGTGATAACTTATAATGCACTCTCAAAACATTCAATAAGATATGAACATTTGACTAACTCCAATAAATCTCCTAAATAGTTTTAATCGTAAATAAAAAAATGTAGTTCCCCTACTTTCTTTAAGAGCATACTATAAAAAATGTCAAAACTCACCAACAATCCGGGCGTGTTCTGTTTCACACCTGTTTGCTGACCTAACTTACAGCAAGTGTAAGTACTCTACAGATATGAATATAAAGTGCCTGACATCCGATTTTCCAGTTGTCACATCTATAGGAAGTTATCTCAAACGAGGCTCTGAAACGATATTTTTAGAAGTATCTATTTTTAGATATTCACGTGAAGGCGATCTAGCACAAGCACCAGGCTAGTGATCCACCAAGGATCGAGATCACCTGTGACCCCATGCAAAAAGTTTGGAGTTAACTTTGTGTGCAGAAGATATGCGGCACATATGCACCTTGTGCACTTAAACGAACCCACGAATCCGTTGGTATATGACCAGATGCAAACACGTAGGTATTTGCAGGTACAGCAACGTGCAGGGATTATATAACCCAGTCCACCCATCTGTGAATGGGCACCTCGATAGGATGAGTAAGCCACAATACACTTGTGCGCCTAGAAGCACCAAGAGTTGTATATTCCCACGGAAGCTGACTCTGAAAATACGATGTGCCATTGAGATTGACATCCAATGATCGAGGGAGAAAATACCAGCGCCTTGACCAAGCGCCAGTTGCCTGGATAAGTGCGCTCTGTAAGTATCTTAATAATACTTGGTTAATACCCCTATTACCTTTTTCACAGACTCGCGGCCTCTTTAAACCAGAGAGGTTATTAGCAATAAGATATTTATAATTGGATCCATCTTTTATACACGATTTCTAAAAAAATTAAAAAAACTAATAATTTTCACGTTGACACTATAAGGATGTAGCTACCATGGAGTCTCACCATCACTGTGAAAAGAAGACCCGTGAAGTTCCCGCGGTAGAATAGGCCTTCACCAACCCATGCTTGCCATAAACGACGCCTATGTTTGTCGTAAGAGGCGACTAACGGGATCGGGGGATCAGGCTCACTGACTTGGTTGACACATGTCATCGGTTCCCCACTGCGTAGACCGATGCTCATGTTGTTGATCACTGGAATGTCTGGTCCAGACTCGATTATTTACAGACCGCTGCCATATAGCTGGACTATCGACAAGTGCGGCGTAAAAATCAACTCACTCACTCACCCACTCAAAACAGAGACGAATAGGCGATTTGTATTTTTAAACATCTATTAATTACCTACTGTGTTGAAACAATCGCCAAAATATGTAACAAAAGTGTTAATAATATGATTTTAGACAATTGCAGAAGTAAAAAATCGATTTTACCTGAAAATGTTGATTTTGATGAGATTTCTCACAAAGATTAGAAAGGCATCGCCACAATGCAACAAAATCACCTTCATTTGCAGTTGACATTGTGCAGCAAAGAGTATTCACTGTCTGACAATAAAAATCCAGATTACTTTCAGAAATTGGCATTCGTTTTGAAGAAGTTTCAAGGTCAAATCGTCATGTCTTGACTCTGCGACACGGAACATCGCCATTGAAAGAATGCATGCTGGAGATTACCAATCTTCTGTTGCCAGCCGTCAGAATGTTAAATCATGGCTTGCAGCTCGTTGCAACGAGACAGGTGTAACATGTGACATGCCGGCACACAAAACATTTATTCACGACGACTGGACAAGACAGAAGACAAGACGAGACTGATGCACACAACTATGTAGCTCGGACGACCTGCTTACAGCAATCTCATCAAATTGGCTCACCGTGTCACGTGTGATGCACGGGTATCGCTCTAATTAAAGCGACCATCCGTCTCCTGTTTACATCTCACATTCCTCCCCTCCAGTGGGGAGGGTTTAAGAGTACAAGATCTTAACTAACCAAATATTTTAAAGTTGCTTGTCAGCTGTCTTAGAATTTACACACAGAAAATCTCCAAAGATTTTACTCACAACAAAACCCGTCTGAAAACGTTTCTTACGAGATTTAGGACCAGTTAGAACTTTAACTGCAACGTTATCACCTATTTCAAAGCTTCTCCATTGTCTATCACACGTATCTTCTTGACGTTCGTGTTTGGCTTGAACATGTTTCTTTGAACACAGTTCCCACAGACAACTCGCGTCTGCTACTTCCTCCCCTCCAGAAGGAACACTACTGTAGAGACGACACACGTCACTTGATCTACCAAACATGGCGAAATAAGGTGATACTCCAGTTGCTCTGTCTCGACACGAATTGTTAGCCAACACGATTTCGGGTAACACTTTGTCCAAATTCTTTTCACTGGTTGCCACTTTCACCATGGATGATTTCAAAGTTCTATGTGCCCTTTCCAATGGATTTGCTTGAGGACGAGCTATCGGGGTAAAACTGAGCACAGCACCCCAATGATCCATGAAATCCTTCAACGGACGTGAAAGTTGAACCATTATCAGTGTGTAATGTATGTGGCGGTCCAAAGATGGAAAACAGTTTTTCAAGCACATACTTTGCTGACGCAGAGGTAGCTGATCGGATGGGAAATGCAAATACCATACGTGTCAGATCAACCAAACATGTGAACACGTACTCAAAACTTTTCGATGATGTAGGGAGTGGTCAGACAAAGTCACAGTGGATAGTTTGCCGAGGTACTGAAGCTGTCAGTTTCACAGCATGCTGACTGGCGTACTCTCGAACTTGTCGCTGTGTAATGGACTTATCAGTCATCCTTGCTAAATTTCATGTAGGTATCTACCATGAAGGTCCCGGGGTAGAATAGGCCTTCACCAACCCATGCTTGCCATAAAAGGTGACTATGCTTGTGGTAAGAGACGACTAACAGGATCGGGTGGTCAGGCTGACTGACTTGGTTGACACATGTTGACACCAATTGCGCAGATCGATGCTCATGTTGTTGATCACTGGAATGTCTGGTCCAGACTCGATTATTTACATACCGCCGCCATATACCTGGAATATTGCTGAGTGTGGATAAAACTAAACTCACTCACTCACTCAGAATTGTGATCAATCAGTTTCACTTAGAGTGAAGTCAGGACTGCAGGATAAAAGATTTAGAGTTAGACCACTTTCATACATACTGTGAAGAAAAATACTGTTGTCAATCAGTCCAGTACTGGCCAGTTCACACCATACATTATCCCACTCAATGAATTCTCTTACATGGAACTTTATTATTCATGTTCTTTGAATAAAATACAGGAAGTCAGACAATAAAATATGAATCGATTTTATGTCACATGAAAACAGTGAATCACAATCAGACATCAATGACTCAAGTATATATGACGGATGCGACAATCATCAAACACCCATGTACACAAACTTGCCTTTGCTGAGAACTGACAATATTCCATCACCAAAAGCATGACAGATTTTTAAGCCAAGACAACCAACGTCCTATGTGCACAAACTAATTTACAGTTCTTCATCAAAACAGAATAGGTCGGTTTGCATCCCTTTTCCTTCTTTATGAAAGCTCAATAACCATATGATCTGTCAGACGTTTACTTTGTTGTGAAAGTGTAGAGAACTCACAGCTCTGCATATTGATGACTATCAGACCAGAATTTTACTCTCTTATAAAGAAGAGAATGCTGAAGAAGAGAATGCTGAAGAAGAGTATGCTGAAGACATAACATGATTAACATCATGAGCAGACATATAATGCCACTTTACAAAGGTAATAAACGTCCCCTCAAGCTTTTTAATACACAGATACACACATAGAATTCTCTGATCAAGCTTCTGATATTCATATATTTCTCTGATTTCCAACATATATTTTGATACATGAGACAGCTCATTTTGATAAGTCAATTACTTTACTCAAGAGAAAAACTGACACTCAGGTTGGTTTAGTGACACCACTGATGTCAAAGTGAGCCAGAATCCCCCAGTGATCACTGGGGAACCTCTGGTTTGGGAGGCGAGAGAGGCCAGTCAGTTCAAAGTACACAGGGGTCACTTGCGGTCTGGGTTTACAATGGCGGACATAGAGTCGGTCAAATCGCAGGAATGATTTGTATCCTGGATATTCATGGTTGTCATTTCTCCTCATGTCCCACGTGAACTTGGCCTCTGGTCGCTGGCCGGTTATCTCCCATATGTCATAGATATCTTCTGGAATACCTCCCACCTGGGCCATCTGATCAGTAGAAAATTTAGTTCCATTATGATGTACTGAATCTACAGATTTACAACAACATTTACAGATATACTGAGACACTAGTGATGTCAACATGATATAGTGAAACACTAGTAATGCCAACATGATATACTGAAACTCAAGTGATGCCAACATGATATAGTTAAAGACTAGTGACGCCAACATGATATAGTGGAACACAACTGATGTCAACATGATACGTGTATACAGTAGCACAAGTGATGCCAAAATGATATAGTGAAAGACTAGTGATGCCAACATGATATAGTGAAAGACTAGTGATGCCAACATGACATAGTGGAACACAACTGATGTCAACATGATACACAGAAACACTGATGATGTCACAATAATACTAGCAGTGGATTGAAACCAGATTCATAAACCACTATTCATGTTTAATTCCAAACACTAGGGCCTAAAAAGAAAGCCATGTTACCTCCTTGTCTCTCAAGTTGGTATCACCGCCAAATATAACAGTTCTGGCAGGATCGGCACATTTCATTGCCTCAAATGCCTGCACTAACTGTCTCTTCCTCTCTTCGCTGTGGGCAGCAGTACTTTCTAGGTGTGACGTCATCACTTGGAATTGGATGCCTTTCACACGACACTGCAGAAATAGTTACCATGGTTATCCATGACCTCACATATTGTTTCAACAAAAGATCAAAATCATAAACAGCTTCATCTCCAGCAGAATGATGTGAGAGGTCTGGGAGTTGGAGATATATCTAAGCCTGGTGCAACTCATCCTTGATATCTCCAGTGTACATGTTCCAATAGGTCTTCACAATACCCCAGATGCATCTACAACTCTCCCCGGTAAATTTATTACCTCCCCTGGCTGGCTTTTTGTTATCAAATCAGGAAGTTGAGGGAACCAATCACAACTCACTTTCAATTCATAAACTATCTGACTAATTAAACTTGGCAAACCATGCATAGGTTCTCAGAAGGAGTTAGATGGGGTCTTGCATATACTTTTTTTAAGTTTCAGACCAATCAGTTCATCTGTATGATTTCCCCCAAATCCAAGTCGCACTGCAACCGCTATCTTTGTTAACACTGGCAAGCTCAGTTGTAACGGCAGCTTAGCTGATTAGCTACTGTGAGAAAGCGGAGCCTTCAAAGGGAGATAATAAAATTATGGGGCCATAGATGCATCCAGGGTATAGTGGAGGTCCATTGGAACATGTGCCCTGGATATATATCTAGGATGGGTGCAGCTGCTCATCGAACATGTAAGATATGACAGAACAGGAAGTACAGCTGTGATGGTATATCTTAGCATCAATAATCGAGAAACATTATCAGACCATAAATATATCAATACTTCTTTCAGACCGTGATGCGTATCTTTGAATTTAAAATCAATTTTTCACTAGAAATTGAAGGTTATGTCATAATTTACATTGTTACTTGATATCAAAATTTTTAAAGTTTTAAAGAAAAAATAACTGAAAATTACACATCGTAATGTGCATTGAATGGTATTATATATTCCTCCAAAATATCCTGATACTTATTGTATTGTGAATTTTCTTTATCATAACAACTCTAACAGGAAGACTGCTTTAACTCCAGACTAAGTAAGAAATCAGCATGTAAGTTTTGATGAGGTGAACAATCTTTCTGAAATGGCCTTTTTACAATTTAGAATTTCGGCACTTATACAGAAATGCATGAGTTTGCATGGATATGTGCATTCATACATGCTGATGAAAATATGTGCTTGTGGGAATGTGCATGGGTGTGTGTACGCGAGGGTGTGCATGGGCAAACAGGTGTCAGGGTGTGAGCATGTCTGCTTGCACTAGGGCTGAAAATGCACACTGTGTATGAGCTTGTCCACTGAGAAACCAATGTTTAACATGTATAACTTATTCAGAGACAGTCATCTTTCAATGTCCATGTAATGGTGCAACCTGAGATCAAACCACTGACACTTCTTTCCTGGTTGATGCTGTATCCACTACACCAAAGTCTGTAAACTTCATGTTGGTGAAAGCTTTTTGAGCTTTGAGATGTATGTGGTGTGACACACCAGGATTTCAATTCTGGAACACTGAACCATCTCATATGATCCTTGCACATATAATTAAGGTAACTCTTTTTCAGCCCACTAAGTCTCAACCTGTTCCACTGAAAATTCTCTTGAGAATTATTTGCAATCAATGTCCTTGACCTTAAAGTACTGGGACAAAATCCATTCCCTACCCTATTCTTATATGGCCATAAAAAAACAGTACCCTGAGCAAGAGGAATTCTGTTATATGTTAGAGATTGGATCAATGGAAGGCAGATGTCACACCTAGTGTCAACTAGGGTGGCATATAGATCCTTCATAGATCCAGAGATTTATCCAGTGTTACATCGGAAGTTTCTGGATAGCATTTGGGGATATTTGGACAGTCACATGTTGCAACTTCTTAAGGGTGTTTCAACACAAAATTCAATGCAATACAGTACAATCAAGTATTACGGTCACTTAGTCTTTATTGGCTCCGCTACCTTTGAAGTATAAAGAAACTCTGTGAAACCAAATCTTTCAGAACAACTATAATAACATAAATGTGGAATTTTAAGTTCCAATTCGGTATTATATTGACATATACTGAAGACTTGTTTTCTCATCATAAAGGTGTAAGACCCCACAGGGGTTAAAAAATCGCCCAACTCCCGGGACAAGTCAGTTTTCATTTCGGGCAATCAAATAATGGTATCTTACTGGGCTACTAGATAATTTCCGCTTACAGTTTCAAACTGCAAATAAACTTGGATTTCATTTCATATATGCTCAAAATGTAGTTATTAAATTTTGCAGGGATAATAAAGTAGGGTTTTCCTTCATGGTGATTTATCACTTTTCGATTAATAGTCCAGTAAACATCAACACCAAGTACAATGATGATTTATTCTTTCATAATGTCATCGTCATCATCATCATCATCATACTTGTGTCTAAGAAATCAGGGCAAGTGGAAAATTAGTCAGGACAAGTTACTTTCTTCAAGTCTTTTCAAAAAAGAATTTGAACCCTGCCCCAGATAAGGGGATGTCCTCGATGAGGGTGTGTCAGTTGATACGTCAACACCTACAACAAACGTAGGGCACAACAGATACAGAGCCAAATATTTCTGATGAAAGACTACACTAAGCTAAAATGAAGCTTACTTTAACAGTTGAAAGGTTTCTCAACATCTTGCTGCTGTGGAAAGGTGTAACTGAACTGTCCTCATACACTACATGTCCAACACGGAGCATTACAGCAGTGAAGTAGTGGATGTCTCCCGCTGGAATCACCTGGTACATGCTGCACCCATTCTCCAGCATTGGGAGGGTGAGGGGGGTCACTTCCTGGAGGAACACTATGTGGGGATTCTCCCTGAAACAACATTTAGTTTCACATGAGCAGAATTATTTCCCTAATTATTAATCGAAAGTAGAATCCGTCACCTAAGTTCTGATTTTCAATAACCATTATCAATACTTTGATTTGATATTTGAACATCTGTTTAAATTATTTTCACTCAGTGATTTTGACTCAAGCATTTTTTGGTGCTGAAATAAGGCAAGACTGATTGACGCTGGACTAATTATACAATGAAAATTGATGTCAATAGCCATCGCGAAGTTGATGATATGTTTCACGCTAAAGAAGTCAACTCGGAGAGTTAGTTATCTGACATTTTATGTTTTTACTTCTATGAAGAATCAAATAAAAAATGATTGAATCGACAGTCCAGTATTGAAAATCCAATTGAATCAAGACCTGGGTGAATTAATTAATATGAATGCACGACTGCTTTAGAGGTCTGGATGGATGTGATATCACTGTTTGCTATGGTTTTGCTCCTTTGCAATCTGGATTTCAGCAGAGAATTATGACAGAGTCATGCTCTGGTAAATTTGTAACAGAATCACTAATTTCTGAGTTTTTAATAATAATCATTTACTTATTGATGATGTCACAAACAGCCTGCGTCCTTGCTTTGATACTCCCTGTGTCTAGGCCATCCAAGTTCCAGGACAAGAGGCGGATGCGGTGGGGTTCAGGGTCAGGCCCTTCCCTAAAACATTGTAGAAAACACATTTTGTAGAACATATCTGACTGGGAAGAAAACACCAGACAGAAACATTGTCAAATACTGTAAATCCAGAACTTTTGCAAGCATAATATTTTTGCAAAAAATTGTGAATGACCTAAGCTTCCAAAAACATCCTCATACAGTTTTCTGGTCAAACGCATTAAACAATCAACAAATAATTTGTCTCTTTATCTCTTTCTATTCACACTTCAGATAAACAACAACAGACCTAGATCTATCGTGCCTTGTTTAAAGGAAAACGTCACTGACAACATACACATGGAAGTACTCTTCTAAGCCCAGACAAGGATTAGCAGCAACCTCTAATATGTGATTGGATTTACTTTAGGAAGAACTTGCAGTAGCAATTTATTGTTGAGAATGGGACAAGTCGAAAAATATCATGACGCAATAATGTCTGTTAGTCACAATTCCCAAAAATTTCTTAGTTTACAGTAATCAACAGAATACTGCAACACAGTGACAGGATACAAAACAACTGTCTGAAACACTGAACTAATCTCATATCTTAAACAGTTTGCAAAACTTCTGACTGAAAGATTCTACAAAACACCATTGTGATCATCTCAATCAAATACTTTCCTTTCGGAGCAGTTCTAACGAAAGACTGACACACATCTTTGCTGCTCTTTCAAACTATTGGATCACAAGAGATCATAATCACAGAAAGGCTCATCCTCGATAACCTCCAGAGTATACATTCCAATAAGTCTCCACCATACCCTGGACTCATCTACGGGTCAGCCCGATAATTTTATTACCTCCCTTTGCTGGCTCCATATTCTCACAGTAGCCAATCAGCTAGGCCGCCGTTATAACCAAGCTTGCCAGTGTCAACCTAGGTAGTGGTCACAACTGCAAGGGGTTGCTCGCAGTGCAACTCAGATTTTAGAGAAATCATACAAAAAAAATTGACAGGTGCGAAACTTTAAAACAACATATGCAAGAACTCCTCCTACTTCTTCCAGAGAACCTCTTCATGGTTTGTGTTGCCAAGTTTAAACGGTTAGATAATTTAAAAAATGAAGTGAGTTGTGACTGGTTCGCTCAACATCCTAGCGTAGACACCTGATAGGATAAAACAACAGCAAAGGGAAGAAATAAACTTATTAGGCAGAGCAGTAGATGTGTCCAGGGTATAGTGGAGACTTATTGGAACGTAAACCCTGGAGATATCGAGGATGAGAAAGTATGGGCTGAACAAAAAGTCCTGATGCTTATTTGGCGAGCCTTTCAAGTGCAAGCATGATGTTCTGGACTACTGACACCCTGAACTCTTACAATGGTTCACTGCAATCAAGTTTATCAGGAACAGGCATTGTAACAATCACAGTTACCCCCCAGCTGTGACAGTTGGTGCTTTGCTGTCTGTGTTGGTGCCAACTTTGCTGCTTGGAATTGGTATCTTTGGTTCAGACCCTGTCTCAGTGAAATAAGCATTCAATGCCATCTGAAACGACAATATAGATGTTTTTAAAGATACTAATTGGACATAAGTGTCAGATTGCAATACATTTTAGGGAAGTGATGGCCAAGTGATGGCCAAACAGTCCACATCCAACAAATGTTAACAACAGAGATACGCAAATAACTCTGTACTTAAGTAACAGGATGACAGGAGACAAACTGACATCGTTTCAAACAATGTACTAACCACAGTATCCAAATTAATAACACACTATCATCAGATTAGATGCTTATAATAATGATTACTGCTATAAAGATTTACATTCCATATATAATATTATGCTGTGTGATTCTATAGGTGATTAATACATTGACTCTAGTTTGTGCTGCTTAGAGACTAAGGAAGCACTACACAAAACTGCACTACAACACTACACTACATAGATAAACCACACACAACCACAACACAACACTGCACTAAACTACACAACACTTACTACAGAGATAAACCACACACAACCACACTTATCTAAACTAAACTAAACTAAACCATAGAACAGGAGAAAGTCTTTCTCCAGTTCTATGACTAAACTAAGCTAATCTAAAACTACACTATGCTACACAGATAAACCACACCATCACAAACTGCACTACACTACACAGATAAACCACACAATCACACTGCACTGCAGTCCACTCCACTACACTACACAGCCACATCAACTACCCAACATTTGACTGCTGTGCACTACCAAGAATACATTATAATATTCATATGTATACACACACAAAAATGACAACCAAGATACTTCTGTAACCACGGATGGCAACAGATGAAAGCTTAAACTTAGCTGGTGGTACAGGGACCAACAACACATGAATAGTTGTCAAACCAACCTCCAAATTCCATTCCCTGTCTTGAAGATAAAACATGGCAAGAGCAGTATCGGTGCCTGTCACCTGGGCAAACATCTGACACCTCTCCTCACACTCCTCCCTAGGAGGGATATTCTTCTCATCAACATCACTGTCAGCCTCGCTGTCAGACATCCTGGGTTCTACACCTGTTGCTGGAGGTTACCCACCTAATGATGCAGAAATCTGCCTGATGTTGCAGACAGTCTTGCAGAGATACACCCCAGGTGTGGTCTACCGTAGGTTACAGGGTTCAGTATCTGGGGCTGTTATTTGTTGTCTAGACAACTTTCTGAAACATAATAAAGCTGTACTTATAAAAGAAGAGATCACTCATCTTGTTCTAGGGACATGGGCACCCTGGTGACTGGTCATGAATTTTGCACACATACAGTAGGCCAGGGGTGTTTGCATACATGTAAAAATCACAGCTTTCAAATGTACACTGTTCCTCGGTTATAGTAGATACACACTGGATATGTTCCACGGTCCCAAATCAATGCGGTACACAAATCTGACTCTACAGTCTTGTGACTAGCATTAACCTATATAGTGGCTACTGATCATCTCTAGATTCAGTGAACACGAAATAATGTTGACAAGCACTCCTGCAATGAGCACCGACTTGCCTTCGACTGACACTGAGATAAACATGCATGCAACAATGCTATGACATGCACTGACATGTTATTATTCAGATATTACTTACTTCAAGTGCCTCTGCCGTGCCAACACTGTCTTGATAATGTGAAACAAGGCTTTTACTTTTCGGACTTAATTTGCCAACATACAAATTACTCCCGCCTCTTTACGGTGGGGGAATCCCTTCATCGGCAAAACGAGGCTGGTAGCATTATTTTTAGAAGTGCCCTATCAAAGCCAAGCGACCCGGTTCTCGTACTGTATGTAATGTTCACACTGGCGGATCCAGACGGCGAGGGGTGTAAAAAATATTCCAACACTTAAATAAGTTCATTGATTGTTTTTTATACCTGTTCTAGTTTACGGAATGTAGGCCTATATTTAAGGTGAGACATGTATGTCAGTTTGTAATTCTGGCTTTTGATTTGGGTGGGGGCTACGGGTGGAACTCTTACCATTCCTTGTCCTTTTTCATCACAAAGTGTTCGCGATTTCTATACATAATACATTTGGGCATATTTAAATGATTAACGCTAGTAATTATACGGAAGGAAACCCTCAGGGTCCTGCAGATGGCATTTTACGACCAACGAATTGGTGAATTTAAAATAATGATTCTCGGCACAGTTTTCAAGATGATACTGCATTGGAATGGCCTAAAAGTCGGGCCAAGGCGGACCAAATATATTACTGACTAATAAACCCATTAATGAACACCATGCCTACAAGTGACTAATGCAACATACACTCTTGATAATAATGATCAAAATGAACCCACAAACGCGTACTACATAAAGTTTATTACGAGTAAATCACCCAGTGTTACGGCTCCCCCGCAGTCCACTACGGATGTAATAATGTTTACTCTGTTTACTTTCACTTAAAATCATGATCAGTGAGTTTATTTAAAGCTTTTACATTTTATCTAGGTTTTTCAAATGTTTTTTTTTTCCGTTAACGTATCAATGCTTATAGAGCAATATTGCTAGTTTCTTCTATCTACATGTATATTGTAACAGCCCTGTGGATCGTAGTCTGCTTGTATGGAAACAATTCGACTTGTACCTTTAGAGGTTACGATGCATAAAATGTCGCACATTAGTTTGTAATAGTCGTCTAGATGTCATATCTGCGATTTATGCACGCACAAGGTACTCCGTCCATTACTATCCCCGTCAGTGGACACCATTGTACCTTCCGATATACTTTTTCAACTCCTTGAGGACTATACAGCCTTGCTACATGCTTAGAGAACTGATGGATGACACTGTCAGTGTCATGGGTATCCGTGTGACAGCTGTGGGGGACTGGGACAGTGTGGATGGAGAAGACTTGTTCATTAGTGTGCGAGACAGATGCCGTATCCCCTACACCATTGCTTTGAAGATGTAACTGGGATGATATGATAGACAGAGAGTAACAAGTACCACTGTAAAGGTACACCGGCAAGGTTGCCTTTTACGTGGGACGATCTCTAGTGAAGAACTTGTTGCATGCGATAAGACGTGACAAACAGGACATGTTCTAAATTTCGGGACACATCTTAAGTAACTTTTCACATCGTCACGACATGGGAGGGGGTTTACACATTTCGATATTGAGCTGAGCAGGCTCGTGCTACAAGTCCTTATTAATTATGGTGCCTGTTGGCCAAACTTAATCATCCAAAAACTCTCTCCACTCACTGATCATCATCAGAGGTGCCCTGGACAATGTCTGTCTCCCAGGTTCTTGAAGAGGTCTTTGCCCAATCATTCTTGTCCTTTGTTAGACCTTGGACAGGTCTTGTAGTAAGGAAATTGCTTATCTCCTCTGTGTTTTAAAACAGGGATACTCTACAACACTCTATATAGGCTCGGTGTTTAAAATCAACAGCCTGCTCATTTTGTGTCTGAAGATTAAATAACCAAACTTCATCAAAACCAGATGTCTAGGTGGTATGCAGATCAGATACATGTATGTACACTCCTATTGGTTAAATATCCACGTGAACAGAGAGTAAATATATTTTTACTCCAGGAGTAAATGTGTGCATGTAAATGAGGATTAAGATGTCTGGGGCCCGTTTCACAAAACTCATGTAAGCATAAGATCTCGTACCATTCGTAACGTTGTGATTACTATTTTGTACCATGGGAAGTACTAATGCTACGAGAACAGTTACAAGATCTTAGGTTTACAAGATTTTTGTGAAACTGGGTCCAGGTTTGTAATGGGGATCACCATAATTGTGTTTCTGGGTTTGTCAGCACCAAGGTGTTAAATGTGAGAGATCAGCATTAATTTGGACTCATCGCTGATAGGGAACGTGGTTACGGTGACAGCATCCTCGATATCTCCAGGAAATAAGTTCCGACAAGTCTCCACTTATATATAAATGGAGACTTATTGGAACGTATACCCTGGAGATATCGAGGATGCAGTGAGAGTGGAGTCTTAGTGATTTTGTGCCACGGAAACTTTGAACGTTTTATTGGGACAAATGATCCCATAAAAAGAGTTTAAAAATAATACAAAGTGTTCCTCTTTCATCATAAAGCGTGTGCTGTTTTTTCTGTCAAAATTTCCATGAATTGTCAAATGTCACTGAGACTTTTAATGATTACGAAATTGATAAAACGAAAAATTCATTCATTGTCACAAATAATTCCCAATCTCAAAATGTCAACCGGGTATGATTCCTCCAATCTGGTCACTAAACTGAATTTGGAACTGGAAGTAAGTTTTAATGCAAATCTTTAGTAATATTGATTTTCTAGGTATACAGGCCAAAAATTACCTTAAACTTCCCTTGCTGATACACAAATATCTCTCTCTCTCTCTCTCTCTCACACACACACACACACACACACACACACACACACACACACACAAACAAACAAACAAACAAACAAACAAACACACACACACAGACAGAGAGTAAGCGTGAGAGAGCATATCTACTGTATAAACAGATAACACAAATATCTATACATTAACACTTTTATTGAATGTATAACTTTGGTGCATATAAATTGAGCTGTCAAAAAAGTGAAACACAAGGTGCAAAGAGTGCCCCAAAAGGAAATGTACTGTATCAAAATAAGAAAGACAATCTGGTTAATTCTGATATAAAAATATGATGCTAAATGTTTGTAAATCAGCTGTATCAAACTGCCTTCTCAAGACCTGGGCAGATGTAAGGGCAGATGGTTTAGGCAATAATAATGCCGCATTTAACTTTATAGTCTGGGGTCTCCAGCGACAACCTGGGACTCAATGCCACATTCATCAGTACCTCTCCTGATCTTAAAGAATCCTGAAACAAAAAAAAGTATTATTGTTATCATGAAGGGATCTCCGAAACATGCAGTACATCTTAAGTTAAACTTGTGTCGAGACAATCTTCAAAGTGTGCTCTTGGAGGCATGAGTGAGTTTAGTGAGTTTAGTCTCAAGCCACATTTAGCAAATATTCCAGAAATATGACACCAGAAATGGGTGTTACATAATGTACTCATGTAGAGACGCAAACCCAGGTCATAACAAGCAAATGCTTTAACCACTGGGCTACTCCACCACCCCTGACTATTGGAGAGAGAGAGACCTTCAATGCACAGGTGATCTCAGTGCTGATGTTTTCAGGGCAAGGGTGAAGCCTTTGGAAGCCACTGATCCTTCACTGTGCCACTGTGACATGAATCTTTAAGTGGACATAGCAAAGTGTCTTTGAGCACTAGAGATGGATAATGCTACTATAGTATACACATGTTAGTATAATAATGTCAATGTTTCCTGACAAGTGATGTTAATCATACTTTCAGTCACTGTCCTTCCTTGTAGACACTCTGATGTGAACTGCTGCACAACAGAACTGGTAACTGCTTTCTGAATGACATTCACATACCTTATGACATTCACACACCTTTGCTATTACATATATATTATATTAGGTACACTACCATGATCTCCCCAGTCGGCGTTCCAGGAGTTAGCTACCAGCCAGTACTGTTCTCCGTTCTCAACACCCCAGCCCAGGATCTTTATAGCATGGCCTCCAAGTTCCTCGCCGGAGGTGTGGCTGTACACACCTGCATCAAAGAGTAACATGATCAATATAGCAGTAGGGATTTGCAAGGGCAGAGTACTAGCAGGGCAGAGTGACACGGCCATGTGGGAGTCCACATTTTAACAGTAGCAGGGCAGAGTGACACAGTCATGAGTGAGTCCACATTGTAACAGTAGTAGAGCAGAGTAACACAGCCACATGGGAGTCCACACTGTAACAGTGGCAGGGCAGAGTGACACAACCATGAGGGAGTCCACACTGTAACAGTGGTAGGGCAGAGTGACACAGCCACATGGGAGTCCACATTGTAACAGTGATAGGGCAGAGTGACAGTCATGTGGGAGTCCGCACTGTAACAGTAGTAGGGCAGAGTTACAGTCATGTGGGAGTTGACATTATAACAGTGGTAGGGCAGAGTGCCACAGCCATGAGGGAGTCCACACTGTAACAGTGGTAGGGCAGAATGGCACAGCCATGTGGGAATCCACACTGTAACAGTGGTAGCTCTGAGTGACAGTCATGTGGGAGTCCACACTGTAAAACTGTCCCAACACCACCACCAGACCATTGTTGAAACACCACCCTACCATTGTTGAAACACCACCACCAAGCCATCACACCACCAGACCACTGTCCTAACACCGCCCTCAGGGCATCACACCACCAGACCACTGTCCCAACACCAACCTCAGGCCATCACACCACCAGACCATCGTCCCAACACCACAACCAGGCCATCAAACCACCAGACCATTGTCCCAACATCACCACCAGGCCATCACACCACCAGACCATCGTCCCAACACCACAACCAGACCACCGTACCAACACCACCACCAGGCCATCACACCACCAGACCATTGTCCCAACACCACCACCAGGCCATCACACCACCAGACCATTCTCCCAACACCACCACCAGGCCATCACACCACCACACCATCGTCCCAAAACCACCACACCATCGTCCCAACACCACCACCAGGCCATCACACCACCAGGCCATTGTCCCAACACCACCACCAGGCCATCACACCACCAGACCATTGTCCCAACACCACCAGCAGGCCATCACACCACCACACCATCGTCCCAACACCACAACCAGGCCATCACACCACCACACCATCGTCCCAGCACCACCACCAGGCCATCACACCACCAGACCATTGTCCCAACACCACCACCAGGCCATCACACCACCAAACCATCGTCTCAACACCACCACCAGGCCATCACACCACCACACCATCGTCCCAGCACCACCACCAGGCCATCACACCACCAGGCTATCATCTAAAGATCACCAGACAATCAGCCTACCATCACAAAGCAACAGCAACACCATCACTTTGTGAGTGGGTTTTTGGTTTTGTGCTTTGTTTTTCAAGATCACAGTGGGGGACACCAAGGGGCTGGGAATGCGGGGAATCAAACCTGAGCCTTTGGCATGACAAGCCAATACTTTAATCATAAGGCTACCTCACCACCCACCACCTGCCATCCCCAATGAACCATATAACCTTAAGCCCACATCTTAGTTCCAACCTACTCTATATCATGAAAGGATGGATCTATATGATATGGTGCATACTCTCACCCGATTTGTATGTGGGGAAATCACTGTACACAGTGAAAGCTGCCTCCACTGGTCCGTTCTTGTAGATCTCGGCCATGATCTGTTCCACCTCACGCACCGCGTATGTTCGGGATCCTGCACAAGGGAGACAACCAATGAGTATTTCAGCCACAAAATAACTGCACAGACTCAGGATGTTTTACATGAAAAACTTACCATAGTGTTTGTCATTTTCATAGGTGATATTGTAGTATGGCTGACACCTCTTCTCACACTTGGGTGTCTCGGAGTCTCCAGTGCAGGGCTGGTACTTGCCAGGAACATGGTGGTCGCAGTGGGGAAGCTGGTATGGTTGGCATCCCTGACACACACCATGTGTTATTATCATTCTTTATAAAGTATGAGCAAAAAGTGTTGATCCACATCACATCAGCTATCAGTGAAAACATCCATCAAGAATTACTAACACTGAAAAAATTTTGAGAACTCTGAACATTTCACACCAGTTGTGTTTTGTGCATTTTCAATATCTCCAGGGTATATGTTCCAAAAAATCAGCACTGTATCTTGGATGCATCTGTGGCTAATTTTATTACCTCGCTTGGCTAGCTTTTTATCCAATCAAGTGTCTACACTGGGAAAATAAACGTACCAATCACAACTCACTTTTGCTTCTTAAATTATCTAACCACCTAAACTTGGCAACACAATTCATGAAGATTGACTCTGAAAGAGGTAGGAGTCCTTGCAGATACTGTTTTCTAGGTTTCAGACCTGATAACTTGTCTATATGATTTCTACAAATCAAAGTTGCACTGTGAACAAACTTTCATAGCTGTCACCACTATCTTTGTTGACGCTGAAAAGCTTAGTTGTAACGGTGGCAAAGCTGATTAGCTACTGTGAGAATTCGGAGCCAGCAAAGGAGGTAAGAACATTATAGGGTCAAGCCATAGATGCATTCAGGGTATAGTGGAGATTTCTCAGAACGTAAACCCTGGAGATACTGAGGATGTGTTTTGTGTTATGTGCTCACAACCATAACTAGTTTCGTTCATAAATTTGCTTAGAAATTCTTTCAGATTACAATTCTAAAGATTGCTCAAAAGAACTACAGTTAAATGGAGAGAGTGATTAAAAGCATCACTGACCTTTTTTGAGCCGTACTGACCGCCAGTGACGATGCCTGTGTCGCCGAAGTAGTTCCATGCTGCTGATGGAAACCCACCATTGCATCTGTCAGCAAAGGATGACACCCATTAAGTCAAAATGGACTACGCCTTCAACCAAATCAGATCACTCTAAATACTCTATACACTATGACAAAACACATGAAAGGACACACATGTAGATAATAGTGTTGAATTTTGTCCATCGCCTTTGTGAATTGAAGTTCCCAGTGAGATATGTGATAAAACCTACCCATCTCCACATGACGTGCAGCAAGTCAACAGGTCCTCTGCTGAGATGTGGAAATTCTTCGTCCCATTTGAAAAGATGCATATTCTGTCAGTCATTGCCTCAACGGCACCAAAAGCCTGCATCAACAATAAATAAAAAATGTAGTCACAGAAAAGAAAACATCATTTGATAAATTATGTCAAGCCAAATGTCACAAAAGTTCCGCCATGCCTTGGTCCGTGCTTGAACTGTACAATGAATGAAGATAACTTCAAACATCCAGCAGATAAATATTAGCGGGCAAAATGTACAATGTTTGAATTTGAATTATAAGCATTGGCTACAGATCCAAATAAATATCGTAACACGACATTATATAAGAAAATGAGGGCAGCTGTTTTCCCTTCAGGTTTTTTGAGAATAACTTGGAAATTGAAATAATCCTTGATAAAACTTCCAAACCCATACTTTCTCCATTTCAGAAAAAACATGTTGACTGGAAATTGTTAAAAAAACATGTTCCTGTAATGTTTTATCTTAATTTCGATAGCAATCCATATGCATCACCAGATCAGTCAATCCCTGCACTGAGGAACTACAGAGTCTTACCCAGCAGGAACCACAGTTGGACTGATCACGGACTTCCTTCAGGGATGGGCAGTTGGGCCACGCATCACGACTGTCAAAGTTCTCTGGCAGACTGATCATGGACAGGTCATGTTTCTTCTTGGGCAACATATTGTTGAGTCTCTGACTCTCACCATTGATGTCCTTAACTCCCAACATACGCTTGAAGTATGAGTGGGGTAGAGAAGGATGGAAGTTTCTACCAGCCTGAAAAATATGCAGTCAAACAGCAGTGAAATTGCTGAAACACTCCATGAAGCTATGGAAACACAATGCCATCTAGAAAGTGTTGTCCTAAATATAACATGTGCTACACTCTATCAAACGTTCAGTGTCCCCACTGATCAGTGCAAGAATTAATTCTGAAAAGTCACTGGCCTGACGAGCAAGTTAAGTAAAACTGTGCTACCCCATATCACACTTCACTGGCTCTGCAAAATATCTACATCAAACTGCTCATTGATCAGAACTGGCATGATGCTTGGTAACTGAAAGCATTACACTTGTATTGTTATGGTTCCTCACCTCTTTTGTGCAACATTATTAAAATTTTAAAAAAGCGACCCTCGTGTGACATTTACAAAGACATAATAAATATTGTAAAACTTCTGTGGACAGACTCTTAACACCTTAATATCTGACCTAATCGAATTCATGTGCATTAAACAGAGAGCATATTTAACTTTGAACAACAGGAAAACTCTATCCAAGGAAGAATATATGAGTGCTCACACGGCCACCCACGCCCCACAACATCAACTGTGGAAGGCGGTTGTGAAAGAGGGTACTTACAGCTTTCTTGTTACTGTCGTGAACACACAGAATGTATCAACCCATTGTCAGTATCACTTGAAACACATCTGTATTTACACATGTAATTCAGTTCACAGTCTTCATGATGTTACTCTGGGCCACTTACACACATCAGTCTTACAGCCACAGCTGGGAGAGGTATCCAGTAGTGAAGTTACGGTCACTTCTGCACACAGTTCTGTGTGTTCAACTGGGCTTTGTTTTTAAACTGGGCTATGGCGTATCAAGAAATGTATACTACTGCCTTCCATACTAAATGAAGAGTCAGTAATTAAAACTACGATGCACGTTTTGGAACTGACCTTCCAAGATTTCTGCATAGAGTTGATTGTGACAATCATAGTGTCTATGTCCATATAATATTCGGGCGCTGCCATGGCAACCACGGCAAAGCAACACACAACCAGAAGACTCTTCATCTGGAACACAAAAGATAGTTCTTATGATCAATGATGGTGTCAGAGCCGCTTTTTATGTGGCAATCAAATTCATATTACAATCCAGGAGAGAGTAGTGAGGGGTTAGTTCCTGCATTGACAATAAGCTGGAAGCTTCAAGAACTAGACTAATTCAGGCTGAAGGGGTCGTTGTCATCAAAAGTACTACAGATATGTACCCTGGGTGCTTTTCCGTACACAGAAATGTACAGTAAACAAAGTCAAAATGCAACTCAGTGCGAATACTGCCAAACACAAGCTGAATCTGGTGGAAATAACAAATTTTGAATCAGTAAGTGTAGGTTGATCTCTGTAAGATTTCTTTTTTAATGGATTCAGGAAAGATGGGACCACTGCCATAGTTGGGGTAGTTCCTGCTATCAGGTATAATCAATATTTAATGAGATAATTTCACAAAATCCATCCATGTCATAGCAGCAAAATACTAAATATGTTTTAGTTCCAAATGTGGAGATGACACAACTTTATGGAAGATCAACTTTATTTTAACAAATCATGGAGACATTTCAGTAGAGATCCTTTTGCTGTTTTCAAGCATATGGGGAATAACAGGGTACAAGATAAATGTACATATGTGATAACAACATGTGATGGTCCAGGTTAGAACACTGGCCTTCAGTAACCCATGCTTGTCATAAGGGGCGGCAAACGGGATTGAGTGGTCAGGCTCCCGGACTTGGTTGACACGTGTCACCTGTTCCTAATTGTGCAAATCGATGCTCATACTGTTTGTCTGGTTCAGATTTGACTATTTACAGACTGCTGCCATACAGCTGGAATATTGCTGAGTGCAGCGTAAAACTAAACTCACTCTCATGAGATAACAACAACAAAGACGGAAAAACAAATCATGAAAGAAAGTTACATGATGAACTAAAATAACACGACGATAAGCTCAGTTAATATAAATGATATCATGAGGATTACCCTGACAGTTAGGGAATGTAAGTTAATTTGGCAGAAGGCACGATGGTAGATTTGATAAATACGTGAGAGACCAGTAATGAGGAATGTCAGTTAGGCAGGTTGATGTGAAGTCATAGTAGTTTGAGTGGACTATTATTTGTGGATTATGTTGTTGTAAGGTGATGGGATGTAAAATAAAAATGCTGACCATTCAAAAATTTGTGTCATCTCTATACCAGCAACTTCTAAAACGCCACTCAAACAAATTGTTACATATGAGTATTATATTTCTTGAAATAAGGATTGTCTTTTAACATTGGTAAAGTACTAACAGCGAATCTTGTGACCAGAACAAATGTGAGTGAGTGAGTTGGTAGAGTTTTATGCCACCTGTAACAATATGCCACCAACACCATGACATGGGTGCCAGAAATGGACTTCAGGCCTTACTTGCTGTGGATCCCGACTTTAATTACCTGTGAATATCTGCATTAGAATTGATCTTCAGTAACCCATGCTTGTCGTAAGAGGCGACAAACAGATCAGGTGATCAGACTCGCCGACTTAGTTGACACATTTCCTTGTCTCCCAGTTAGGTAGTCTAGATCAGTGCTCATGCTGTTCATCACTGAATTGTCTGGTTCAGACCAAACTACTTACAGACTGTTATCTTATAGAACAGGGATTCTATTATTTTTTTAAAACACTTTAAGTGACTTTTAGATGGTAACTTGTCTTTACTAATTTTCCACTTGCCCTGATTTCTATTACATAATGATGATGATGTAATTAGGAAAGAATAAATCAAAAGTGATAAATGGCAAAGAAAGATAACTCTACTTTATTTTCATTGCAGAATTTAATCACTACATCTTGAGCAGATGGGTCAGTTTACAGAAAAGGCAATTTGCTGTCCTTACTGTATTGTTCATTTTCTTAATTGCAATAAAAAAATAATGAAAATTACTTTTATTTAGACATATATGGCACTTAGCATACTAATACCTTGATAGACGATATTCCTTTCATGGCTAAATTTTGGATTTGCATATTACAGATGAATATGGCCATTCAAGTCATTTATCCCAATTATTATCCCAACCTCCAACGTCTTTAGCATTCTTGGGTGTTGAAATTTCAAAATTGAAGATCATTTCGTATCTTTGGGTCACTTTTAATGAATATGTTTGAATAGTGAATTATTGTTACCAATTATATCAATATGTGGTGTAAAAATCTGAAAAAGTTTGATGAAATAAGAATATAATAAATATAGTTGCCATGGTTTCGTGAATTCACTGTGTAAGTGCTCACAAAGTACTTGGTTAGTTAAGATTATACTATTTTTCAATTAACAAGAAAATTTCATTTTCCATAATCGATATATGTTAAAAAACACTTAAACATGTTAAGAAATATTAAATGTGCCTTCTTCAGTTGGTAAAAACAAATCAGAAAGTGTCATTAATCATATTTCACTGTTCAATCAAGCAAAGTAAAGTTATTTCAAGCTCTTAAGTTTGGGACAAAGTTGCTGTGGGTCTGCCAGAGTGTTGTCAACAACATACATTGTACATTGTAGCTAACTGTAGATATAAATATCAAATTATTAAGCCTTTTATGTTCATAATCTACTGTTTTATAAAACATAAATTACTTGGGGAAGCATATCGTACAACTTTACTTTTAAATTTGTTTATGTCAATGTCATGGCCAAAACAACGTCACTGCCGCAGTTTCAATGTCATTACCAAAACAGGAGGAATTATTTATGATTACACAACCAGTTATTTCTTCAAAGCGCTTTAACTTTAGGGAGGGTGAAAGGGATTCATTGTCTTCTGCTATTCTGATAATTGTTTGAGATAAGAGCTATTGTTGATTCTGTCATTAACTTTACATTAATGCCAAAAACTAAAAAAATCATATATGCATCAAAACAATTTGGAAGAATGACCATTCATTGCTCACAGATATATTTATCAATAGTCACATATGAGACGCCAAACAACTCCTTCCATTTCACAGCTGTTTCTAAGCAAAATGTATGGCTTGATTATCCAATATCAATATCTTTGCTGTAGTTGCAGTAATGATATTTTGATTAAAAGTTGAAAAGTCACAATAAATCTTAAGGAAAATTCTTCTCTGCTGATGCGATAAACCAGTCATACAAGACAAAGTAGTTTACAGGGGCACATACAAAACATGAAAAATAAAGGTAACATTTTCTTAAGAGCAGAAGGTGAAATTGCTATCTTCCATAGAATCACTCAGATATGAAATTAAATCAAAGTTTATTTACAGTCTGAAACCGCAAGAAGTAATTATGGCAAGAGTTCCACCCGTAACCCCCGCTTGAAATGTAATCTATTTATTGTGATTATTTCTAATGGTTAGGGTTTAGGTTTAGGGTTTAGATTTAACATTGTGTAAGGTTAGGGTTAGGTTTGCAGGTAGGCTTTTTGTAAAACCATCTACTACTAGACATAGAATGAGTTTAATAAACGGGAGTTGCGGGTGGAAATCTGTCCGAAATTATCTAGTTTCCCACAGCAAATAAGATACCATAGTTTGGCTGCCCAAAACGAAAACTGACTTGTCCTCACAACTTTAATATCTATAAAGACACCATCTGCACAAAATCAAAAGTATATAATTTTATATATATCCTTGGAAGAACTATATAGTTCCCTGCAATCTCTACACAGTAGACGCAACTAGATATACTAATATACTTAGTGTCAGGTTTAGCCATATAAATTACTGATAGTCATCCATTTTCAAAAGATCAATGCACCTGATTGTCTGGTCCAGAATACAAACCCTTCTGTATATCTGTGATACTCTCCAAAAGTTATACAACCAAACAAAATATCTTGTGATTCTGTACACTGTGTCTATATAGATGTGCTGGTCACATGACGGAAATACAACGCCTCCAACTTTTCCATGACAGTAAAGTTACTGAAAAATCCTGAAACTAGTTTCACGTGACCCGGAATAAGGATAGAATTAAAGAGTGTATATAAAGTCCCAACGAAATGAGTACCCGGGTCTGTCTCAAAGGTTTTGAAGAGAGCGTGCAGACTAAATTAACTTCTACAAAATTTCTTCATTCACAAATTGCACACTGGTTTGACCGTATTTCGGCTGGCAATTTAACTTCCGGTGACATTTGTTGACAGTGGATACAGCGCAATCTTGATGTGGTTGATTCAGGCCGATATTTTGAGGTTCAAGCAACAGTCGGAAGAAACGTCGACCAGCATACAACAGAAGATTATTTATCAAGTTTGATAGGCTATCAATATTGAATTTAAACAGCAAGGAAGGAAAATCATTACGTTTTGAGCTGCTGCGCGTGTCACTGTTAACGTGTTTGTACCTTATGATAAAGTGTCAGTGTTCATAAGATGTCAAAAAAATTCTCATGCAAGATAATAGTAATGAACTAACCTTTGGATTTGATCTTCAGCCCTGAGATAGACGGACAACGTGCAGTTCTTATCTTATACACAAGGAAACATGGGTCACACTTTTGTGTCATATGACTGTCACGTGATTGATTTGATTGGTCTGATGTCCATAGCCATCACGTGCGCTTGGGATACGTGACGTCATGTGTTATTCGAAGCGACATGTGACACGAAATGAAACCGGAAACCACACCAATACCGTAATACTTAAAACTCGCGTTTGACTTTTATTTACCATTTTCTTTTTTTATATGTGCATATAATAAAGCAATAATTTAGGTATTGATATTCCAAAAAAATGATATCTCATATTCGAACTAGTGATAACACATGTTATTTTGACAGCATGAAATAATAACAGGTCAATCGAGTTTTCGATATTTGCAATAAAATGAATATTTGATACACGACACCATGCGATATTACTAACATAACTATTGTATGTACATGTATCTGGTATCAAATAACTTCTGCATATAATCTATCACATGGTCTGTTGATGCATATATGTGACTTGATAATTTGTTTATAGCTAAATGTATTTCACATATTTGTTCATATAACACACTTTGGTGGCACAGGTAATTCAGTTTTATATATCTAAAATTGAAATCCACACTGACAATGACAAAATTTTATTACCCCAAAGGGAATTCTTTTAACATCTAAAAGTGGTCACATATATGGTTACATATTAAAAATGATCGACATATAGGTTTATAAAACACAAAACAGCAAAATAGGCAGACAAAGTTAACAGTCCTTTGAAAGACGAATACTTGCGGGGGAAAAACGAACTCTTTTTTGTTTTAAAATGGGACATTTGCTATGGCATCATATAAAATCATCTCAGCGAAGTTAAGATCACGGGAATTAGAAAGAGAAGATAAATCCGAAGCAGACATCCCAGAGACTTTACTTGCAATTTAAAATGAATTTGTTAAGGTTGGATTTGCTTTTGGTATTAAGAGAGCCATACCAGCATTGAACTGAAAAGTTTAAATACTTTCAACAAAACAACGATAAAACGACAGCATCACCTTTTTGTTTATATTAAAAGATCTCAGTTTGCGCATAAAATAAATCTTTGCTAACATTTCTTAAAAATAGAATCAGTGTTTGGACCCCACTGCATACATACGTTATTGTCGATAATAGTGCCAAGATATTTGTACTGTTGTACACTTCGACAGTTTTACCCTTGATATCATGGACAGGGGCAGTATCACTGATTTAGTAGTATAGGGAATGGGGGTTCTGGACCACTTTCAAAAAAAGTCTCTACAACGCCTTATTTAGTAAATAAGGCGTTGGTTGGGCCCTTAGCTCTTGCTACTATTACCCCTACTACAATGTCACGTTTAACGTGTGTTGGTAGGAGGTAACGCTGTGCCGTACGGTACGATCAATAATTCTTCTCTTACAAACCCCCTACCCGGCCCATCCCTCAAGTAGTATAAGTTAGGTTCGTTGGCTTTCATATCCACTTTATCTATGTTGTAAGTTTTGACTGACCATATAGGATCGGTGGCCCGCTTACGGCTATCACCCTCGTGTTCCCCTGGCTGGTATAGATACCTCACTAGGGCCCTATCTGGTATCTGTTTCTCCTTCCCACGCAATGGAGCGGCCGACTCTGCAACTATTGATTTTAGTTTGATAGCGTCTGCTGGTTTCTTACCGGTGAGACGGGTGACTTCATGGTTGATTGCCGACACCACCTTGGGTAACCTCGTGACCCATTCAGTCGATCGTTTTCCAGGGGTGGCCATCTCCCTAGCATACTGATGGCCGAACAAGCGCTCAGCCAAAGTCCTATTAAATCTCTCAACTATGGCTTGGCTGCGATGGGCTCTGGCCGTGCCACGCCTGACCTTTGTATCGTGTTTGGCTAGCAGTTGTGACACGGCACCCATGAACTCCCGTCCGGGGTCAACTTGCAGCTCTGTTGGCCACGTCAGCGGGCTGCGTTTGTATATGCGTTCGAATCCTCTGGCTACCTGGGCCGAATCTTTCGTGGTCAAGGGTTCGGCTTCCTTGTAACGACTGGCTACGTCCACTACGGTTAAGGCATACTTGTACCTCTTGTCGTGGGATAGGAACAGTAGGTCTGCCTGGTGAACGCTATTAGGTATGTTAATACCGAACCTCCTTCTAGGCACGTAGCGTGGTGCCGGCAAATAGATCTGCCACAGGGCTTGTTTTTCAAGCCACGCTTTGGCTTCCTCCGGGGATACTCGCGCTATTTTAGCTAGCTTATCTACTGCGCTAGCTCCTTTCCAGTACCCACGCGGGCTGTAGTAAATAGCCTCAAATTTTTTCATGTCCATACGCGTATGTGTTTATCCCATCAATAGCTATCCAACGTTTCGTGTCCATAGGCGACAGGGACGTCTTGTTTATAGTCAGTCCGTATATCTTATGTCCATCACTTCTAAGTGTGTTCATTTTATGCCTAAAGGTACGGGTCTTGAACAGGGCTTCCTTGAATCTGGCGTGTTTGATGTGTTGTTTCACCACATACTTCTTAACCCCCTTAGCCTTCCGGATCTCACTATTGTCGGCTTTCAGTATGGAGTACATCTTAGGTCTCAAACCTATGTACTCGGCTATGGGCGTGCCAGCACACTCGTCCTTCATCTTACCTAGGACCTTTTTATTTACCGTACTGTGTATGGTATGGGTCTTAGGGTAGTCGCTGGTGTCGTATAAATCGAGGTGTTTTTTCATGTCCTCGTACACGTCCTCGGTTCGAATTTCTAACAGCAGGGAATCCGTGTCTGTACAGCACTTCACACCTGTCGCCGTACTGTTTCTTGAGCTCGTTGTAGTAAAAGTCGTACATCAGGTGTTTGGATAAATCGAGGATGCTCATCCCCACGTAAACAGGCCGGTTGAATTTTATGTGGCTTTTCTTCATGTGTAGGGCAACCAGGTTGTCTGTGAATATCTTACTACGGTTGAATGCCGGACTGACTATCAATCTCCTGAGCTTGTCTTCCTCACTCGACCGAACCAGCTTCACGGTCACGCGTTTCCTCAGGTTCTCCATAGTCTTACCAAACACCGAGTTGTTCATGAGCTTGTAGAGATTTTTCTCAAAATCACTGGTGGCTTTTTTTCGTAGGTCTGTGTTCATTCTGATGTAGGGCTCCATCCATGGGCTCTGGTCGAACATGAGCACCCTGTGTATTTTGGTCAGCCTCATACCCAACGACAGGTACAGCTGTAGGTTGCGATAGTGAACGATGTACTTGGTCTTATTCATTAAGTTAGGAACGAGTTTTTCAACGTCTGTCACACGCCCACCTAACAAGTTATGTTGGTACTCAGACATCCAGTCTGGGTTAACCCTCATACGTTCGGGGGCCAGGGGGTAGCTGTTGTGTGATGTGTGTAATTCCTTGGTATACTCTAAGTCAACCTCGAGGATATACCCTTTGTTCGAATCTGGTGCAACCCCCATAACATCAACGTGGGGTACCCATTCGAATCCACCTGTAGGTAGATACTGGCTCATGGCCCAGCCGTACAGGTTGTTTGTGTCGAGGTAGAGAATGTGATTGGTTGGCTTGTTAGGATCGTAACCTTTCACGTATTGATTATTTGCTTTCGCGTATCGTTTGGATGCCATGGAAATGCCACCTCGCAAGCCTTTCTCAATGAATAGGTGCATGTCGTAATCTGTGAGCAATTCCAAATTAACTCCGGTCTTTTTAAGCAAGGCGTCCCACGACAGACCTGGGCTGGTGTAATACCATGCGGGGTCGAGTTTATACTGCTTGAAACACGTCCGCCTAAACGTCTCAAACACGTCGGCTAACAGCAGTACATCTGTCCTCAAGTACAGGTCGTGATAATCACCCAGGTTCTTACAACCCAGTTTATTCCATACGTTAGTCGCGTGCGAGTAATCATCTCGTGAGACGGACGCCTCATTCAGCTTGCTATAAAAGCAGTCAATAGGGGGTAGTCTGGTCTCGGTGAACTTGACCCAACTATCCATGTACTCATAGGGGTACACACCCTTCCTCATAAGCAGGGGTCTAGTCTCGGCGTCTGTGTATCGATCGGTGATAGGGAAGGTATTGTTGGCCTTGACCAGACTGTCAAGTGACGACAGGAGGAACTGAAACGAGTCAATGAACCTAAGTCCTTTTAAGCTGAAGGAGATGTATCTCTCCATGTTGTTGGGGATGCACGTTATATTACCATCGATTTTCGCGATGGCCTGCATGATCAAGTGTGAGTCGTACCCTCTCAAGTTGTGAAAGACAACGGGGATGTTTATTGTCTTAGGGTTGATTTTAAGCTTGAGGTTGCACGCGCTGTGAGCGGCGCCTCTATTCTTACCAGTTATGTGGCAGTGATCTCTCACCGAATCACCGTTAAGTGGTGAGTCACACACGTGACAGTTAGTGCTACTAGCGTGAGCTAGCCTGTCGACTCGGGTCATACGCATGGGAGCGATTCTATACAATATATTCCTAATAATTTTTTCTTCCTCCTGCAAACACTTTAGAAACCTTTCAGCCGCGTCAGGGCCCCTATACACTACCGGAGCTTTCGTTTCCCCGTCACAACGGACGACAATGTATCCAAACCCACAGGCTTTATGCTCTTGTGTTTTGTGGGTGAAGCTCTCACCACTAGGGGGTGTGGGGGATTCCCCCACAACCAAGGCTTCGAAGTCGGCGTATATGATATAAGGCACAGACATTTGGTTCTTGTGGTTACCGAATTTTAGGATATTATCACCTTCCTTAGGCATGTCGACTCGTATGGCCGTCTGCCCCACACCTTGACAATCCTCCCGGTGGGATTCTAATAAATCAGCTCGTGTGAAGCCATGTAGGCATCGTTCACAGAAGTGGGTCTTTCCTCTGTGTGCCGATTGGTCATACAACAGCCTACTAAAGTGTTTTATCCATGTGTAGTGATACTTGTCACCTCGCTGGATCATGAATATATTGATAACTTGGCGATCCTTCACCCCGCTGACCCTGTGTACTATTGTTGTGTTACCTTCGTGCCCAAAGATATTTATAGCCAGATTATTCTGTTTTTCTACTTTAGTGATCTGGGATATGGGGGTGGGTTCATCTATACCATCCCAGTTGAGCCCATCGTCTTGGGGATAGCTAGAAAGCCTATCTGAATGAGTGTCAGCTGGAAATAAGGCTGACCTGATAGCTAACCTCAGGCAATCGTTTCCTCTATTCTTAACGTTTACTATGGCATGTTTGTTCCTATAGTAGGGGGGCAAGGCTAGGTATGACCCGCCTCTGAATGGCACGTAGTTAGCTATGTCTAGATAGACATTATCAATTTTATCTACAGCCCACCCGGACCCCAAGTGTGTGTAGCGTTCTAGGTATTCTCGTATCTGCTGAAAACTGGTATCGATTGATGTGTCAATGGTCTCTGTATGTGTGACGACCTCTTGTTTACCTCGGAAGTAAGGCTGAACATACTCAGTGAGGTCCCCAACCTGCTTATTGAGCGACATTTTCACTGTGATCTGAAACTTGATACTTCCTAGGTTATTTAGTTCCTGGTTGACCTTATCAGCTATCAGAGGCTTGATATCTGTAATGTCTATGTTTCTATCAACGTGCATGTGCCAACCTCTCAAATAGTTGCCTACAGCGCGCTCAGTGCGCACGAACTGTAGGTCAATAGCTCTATTCTGTCGTAATAATTCTAAAAGTTGTGGTTTCCTCATACGGGAATACCCGCCTAAACCCAAATCGTGTGCCTCGGCTTTCAGTTGTTTTACAGTGGGACGTGCTACGGGGGGATGTGATAACAATTCGACTAACCCGGCTCTCCCCAGTTTTGAATAACCCGTGTATCCAAGCTGTTTTGCTTGAGCTTTTAATTGTTTTACCGTAGGGGCTTCTAAACCTAGTAATCTCAACAATGCTGACTTCCGCATTCGAGAATACCCGATCACACCTCTCTGTTTTGCGACCCGCTTAAGCTCGCGTACAGTAGTCATAGTGTTTACACCTAACATAACCAATGTCTAATTGGAGTCTATCTTGAGCAGTCGCCTACGTTCTTTTATGTAGCCCTTTTTATTCTCGTAGATGAGTTGATGTCTGACTACGTTCGCTCCGTGAGCTTTACATAGACAGTAGTGCCCTTTAACCCCGATACCACACACAGAACACGTGTAGTTAGGACTTCCCATATGGAAACAACAGAACCTAGTCCTGCATTTCCTACCACAGGCCTCGGTCTTCCCCATAAGTATGTATTCGCATCGGTATGGAGCGGGTCTCATGTTTACTTATGTAGGTATTTAATTTAATTGCTTCGCAACCAACGCAGTAGCTGCTATACCCAACACTATGAAGCCCAGTTCACAATTCATTTGTCCCTTGGATGGTGTGTAGTACTGAGCGAGTGTGGGTTTATTGAGCGGTTCCAATCGTTTACCAGTTAGTAGGTAGTATTCTTTCATTGCTTCATCGACATCGTTGAATGTTTGAACGGCATGGTTTTCACGCTGGAGTTGTTCGTTAATAAAATCGATCCTCTGGAGGCGTTTTTTAGCATACTCGGCCTGTGCCTTTTGTAATTTCTCAGTAGCGAGATCGTGCCGCTTCCTTTCTTCCTGTATTTCAGCCGCGTGGTCATCTCGTAGTTTCGAGAAGAGGAAATTACTCGTGGAAAATGCCAGGGCATTCACTAACGCCCCACCGACCATCATAGCTATCGTGGCCATCCTATATTTATTTCATTATATTTTCAGGTATTATCCCTTGTTTTACTAGGATGTCTTTTGTGGCCATCGCCATACCAAGGTTCATTATGAGCATACCCATATCCTGCAGGTTGAAATCTAGCTTGATAGTTGGTTGTTTAAGCACCATTTTAGTCAACCGAGCGTACCCTACGGCTAGACTGGCGACCACTGTGGCGTGGTATGCGTCGTTGACGAACGTTTTCCCCTCAGACATTATGTATATGATATAAAAATATTAAAATTATAACATGATATGTGGGTCGACAGTGGGGGTTACCACCTCACTGTTGGGGGGCTCACTGTGGGAGGGTACCCCCACGTATAACCATGTTACAACCACGGCAGCACCTACAGCCAACAACAGTCGGGGGTTGATAATTTTATGTTGGTTACACCACCGTTTTTTACCGGCAGCTACTCTCTTAGGATTCTTCTGCCTGGTTACTGTTGGGGTCACTTCCCCCACTGTGGGGTGTACCCCCACTGTTTCCCTGGTCTCCACCGTCACCTCGGGAGGGGTCTCCACCGTCACCTCGGGAGCAGCATCCATCTATACTATTATTATTATTTTTTCTCTCAAATTGACAATGCTTTGCCGTGATAATCGCCGCCGTCACTGGAGCCAACAACATGCCATATTTGTGGTACAGCTCGCAGCTGATAGAGCTCACGGCGTGTTCGATAAAAGGGTCTTTCTCGAGGTCTTCCCACAGGTAAAGTCGGCGCTCTGGTGGAATGGGAAGGAAGTATGACACAATACCGGTGTATATCTGGGTCATAGCCGATCCTATTGTCTTTGTCATTTCTGCTCCGAGCCGGGACTCGTATCTAGCGTACAGCTTATCGATTTCTTCAGCTGACATTTTGTGAATTTTATCCGGAGTGTAGTCTCCAAAGTAATGTTTGGCTTTGCCGCCAACAGCCAACGCCACCAGTTTCTCTCGCTTATCATCATCCCCAGACAATTGTTCGAGCAATTCCTCACACTCCATCTTATAATATAACAAGTAAGATTTAGTTTTAACTATATAATACCCGATACAGACAAAACACAGAGAAATGAAGGTTAAGTTGCACACGACAAACACTTCAAATATCATAGCTATACTTAGCATTTGCTTAGCTTTAGCTTAGCTTTGCTTAGCTTTGCTAAGCTTTGCTTAGCTTTAGCACACCCTATATGCTACTGGTTGGTCGGTCTTGAGCACGAGCTTAGCGTGTTTAGTTTCAGCGAGCTGTTTCTTCACCCGTTCCCGTTCTAATTTGCTCATCACATCTCAAACACTCCTCGAACGAATCCCTGTCCTTGCAGTGAAATAAGGCCACCCATCGCGTCTGCTCCCTGAGGTCTTTCAACACCGAGTTGAACTTCTGCGTTAGCACCCAGACGCTGTGATTTGCATGCCGGCCGGAGAAGGCCAGGTACGATAGCATGTCTCTCTTTTTTGTTATCTCGCGATTAGCGCTGCAGTCGTCTAGTATAAACAGCGTCGGTTCCCCTTTAAATTTCTCGTGAAGAGCTTTCAACCAGTCCTGCAGGCGTGTTCCAGGGTCGATTTTGTGTACGTCCGGGTCCGTCATCACCCAAGGTCGCGCGTACGTTTTATTCATGCTCAGAGTAGGGCACATGATAACGATGTTATCGAACACATCCTTGTAGTAACCCTCCAACATATCCAACACGAAAACGGTCTTCCCACAGCCAGTCTGCCCGCACACTATGGCGCAGTGTGGGTCAGTGGGGAGGTGGAGGTCAGTAGATGGCTTGCACGAATCTCCCATTGTCTATATTAAGTTGCGCGTCCATAATAACGTACAGATATAATTTCAACTTACCAGCGGGTTGAGCCTTCTTAGTAATCTGGATGGTTATCCCTTCGCTGCCGTTATCTATACGGCGCCCGCTACCGTGCAGGTGGATCGCATGTCCAACCATAGGGCGTACTTGGTGGTCAGGTATTCACCGATCTGCACGGAGCCGAGGTTCAGGTCCTTTGTTATGTAATCCCCCACTGGTAGCTTTTTTATCTCATCCCACTGCTGGTGTGGTCTCATACCATGACTGAACAGCTGGTTGGGCACGCCCTCGATGGTCACTTCCACCTTTTCAATCTCGGGGTTGAAAAACTTCTCGCTGTCCCTCCGGAATGGCTCGTAATCCTCCACGGGGACGACCAGGATACCTTTCATCGATCGCGCCGGCACGTTCAGGTTGATATTCCACACAGTGTCGCTCTTATCTCGCACGACTGATCTATGCCTCAGTACGCGATCGTACAGGATAGCCATCTTCCCAGAGTACTGGCTTCGAACCTGCCTGGCCAGCTCCGGGCTAGTGACCATGTCGAACTCCAGAGAGATGTTGTCTATGGCATAACTGGCCTCATCACCGTTCGGCGTACGCACTACTTTGCTATAGTCGTTAAACGTGAGCTCGTATTCGAGCCTATCACCCAGCGCGGCCTGGTAAAACGGCGCGTGTCCCCTGAGCAACTCGAAGTCGAGCGGCACGCAGAATCGATTCCCGTATGCTCGAGCGATGGCCTTTTCACCGTCCGATAGCTTGTCTAGCTGGTCTGGCGTGAAGGTATACCCTATGCGCGACCGGGTTGATTTGCTGATGCCCTGGTACACATCATTGACTCGTTCTCCCTCGCTTTTCCAGAGATCCCCGTAGCAGTGAAACACGTCGCTGTCGTCGATGCTCAGCACCTCGTTACCGCTGATCTTGACGGTCGTTTTCTTGATGATAGCTCGACCCACGTTCCGCACTAGCTCGCGTTTGTCGTTGTCGGAGGTCAACGTGATATTGAACGCCACTCGAACAGTGCCTGGTACAATAAGGTCATTCTCACCAAGGTTTGGAAATCTAACCAGCAGAGTTTGATTCTGGTCTATCTTGCTGGGATTGTTGGTGATGGTCACCGACTGGCGCACGGCTCTGGCTCCTAATGGCTCTCTCAATCTTCTGAAAGGATCTAATTTTCTGCCGTACATTGTTATATATAAATGAAATATATTTTTAATACTAAATAATGGCTGAAGACATACCTATGATGGAGATGTGGGATGATACTATGGATGATACAGGGGCCGAGCAGGAGACCTCATTCTCAGGTGACGCACTCATGGAGGGCGCCGTCGACGATTATTACAATGCAGTTGAAAATAAATCCAAACTCAAGCCGTTGGGAAGGGACTATTCCAGGTTTACCCTCGATAGCAATGGCACGCTGCGTTTGAAGGCTCACCCGGAGATCGATCTCGTGAATAAACGCACGAGAGAACCGCTTGCTTTATCAACACTGGGCAGTCGACATGGGAGTGACTTGATCCGCGATGAACTAGGTTTCATAGATTACGGTGGCGCGCGACCTAAGATTCCCCCGAAGGTCCGTCAAGATCTGCAAGCTTATGATATTAAAAAGGTGTTGGCCGACTACGAGAACAAGCCCTTCCCGGGTTTCGAACTTACCTTTCGGGAACTGCGGGGGTTGGACCTGTTGATGCAAACCATTCGTGGTCAGCTCTGGAAAAGCACGGCCAAAGTGAGTGAGATAGACGACCACATCAACTATGAAAAGGGCAAACTCGGTGAAACTGAGGACGAGTCTATGAAAGCCACCATCGAGGAACGAATACGTAATTTGGAAGAGGAAAGGCAGGTCTGGTTGGAGACAGCGTCCGGCTACAAAGAAAAGCTTCGATCCCAGACCAACCGTGTGCGGGAAACCATCAATCAAGTCCTCTACCGAGACACCACGTTAGCAGACAGGATTTCGGATATTGTTCCGGGAGCAAGGGATCACCATCGCCAGCATTCTGACTGCATTGGGTTTCATCATATCAACCCTGGTGGTGTCACTGACAGGGGGTACTGTGGGAGTTCCCCCCACACCCCCCGGTGGTGGTGTTAAAGACTGGATAAAAAAACTCGGGGAAGGCCTAGCTAAACTGGCTGGTAAAGCCGCCGAAGCCCTTCCCGGCATCCTGGGTAGCATCGTCTCGTGGTTGTTGGGCGCTCTGGCTAAAACTGCCACGTGGCTCAGTCAAAACCTGTGGGCAGCCATCGTCGCCGTGGCGGGTCTGGTGTACGTAGCGGCTAAGAAATTTTTAACCAAATAAGTCCCAAAGCTACCCCACCAACCACCAGGGCCGTTTTACTATCAATATGCTGCTCCTGAATATGAGGGGCCACCTCCTGTGGTGTTGGTTGAACTTTAGACTCCGGGGGCGGCGCCACTATACCCGTTTCACGTGGTGGGATGTGTGGGATATAGGGGGTGTTAATATCGGGGTTGATACCCAACTTTTGGTCCGCCGTGGCTATGACTATTTTGTTGTTATAACCCACCACTTTTTTTACTCTCAGTTGCATATCACTCGGAGCCATGCACAACCCCACGCCGAACACGTAGTTGACTTTCGATCTGGCGTATTCTAACACTTTTTGGTAGCGGTCGATGGCCCGCGGGAGATCAACTGGAGAATTGATAGCATCCTCAACGTTGGCAACGAACTGTTTCTGAGCGTCGTAAGCAGTTCCCTTACCGAGGATGTTGGAACGCGTCATCGACTGCGCACCCAACAGCGCCCACACGTACGTTCGAATCGAGTCGTTCAAGCGTATTGTACCAGCACGAGTGAATCCTTTCGATGTTTTTGAGATCATTTTAGTCCAGGCTGTGGCTGCATCAGGATTGGTTTGCTTTATGTAGCTGACATGGATCTTTTCATTCGTTGTGGGGCCTGTAAATGTATGACGGTTTGGGTTGTATGTACCATCTGCAGAACCGGCTATATATGTTCCGGACCTGTAGAAGTACACGTAAACTATACCTAGACCATGGTTAACACCAGGAAGGCGAAAGTCTTTATTCGTTGGAATCTCAAACTCCCCACAAACACGTTCATAAGCGCGTTTATCATAGGGGTTATTCGTCATACTCCACGCTTTATCTTGGGGAAGAGGAGCACTTATTTCCTTCAATATTCGTCTCGTTTGATAATAAATATGAAACAAAATGACTGCCTTACTCAGTTCGTCTATACCCGACCCTGTCGTCGCACACCACACAGCAAAGTTGAGTTGGTTCTGCCAAAACTGCATTGGGTTTTGATTCCAGTTTACCACCGCCTGCGCGTTATTAACGGTCACGATATAGTTTTCAAAGATATTAATAAAGGTTGTTTTAAACCCCGTACTATCTACCACCACGATTTTCAAGTGTGCTAAGTCCATATTATAATATATAAATTATATATTATAATATGTACATAACACTTCCAGGAATAACGAGCGGTGAGGCCGTTCAGCTGACGCACGCGATCGATAACACGTCAGGCCAACTCGAAGTCGCACTCTGCGATATCACCTACCTACCGCAATGGACTAACATCAACGCCAGCAACAATAAGCTGTTCGTCAGTGGAACTCGCAGCCAGATAACTGACGGCTACTACAGCGTGTGCTCTCTAAACGACGAGGTCTTCAAACCCCTGGGAGCCGAACTCAAGATGAACGACTCAAACGGTACAGTGGTGTTAATCAACAACGGAAGAAACCCCTTGAGGCTCGGCCGACCATTAGCGAGGATACTCGGTATGTCTCCTGACGAGATAAAACCAACAACAACCGTCACAGGCACGAAGTTACCCGACCTAGTACCGTACCGAGAGCTGTACATTCATCTCGGTCAGGTGAGCACAACGTACAACATTCAAGGAGGTCACCCTTCCACTATACTGAGAGCAGTGCCGGTGAAAACTGAGAAATACAACGACGGTAGAACCGAGTCGTTTTCACCACGGCAGTATAAGAGATTAATCCAGGGCAACATACCTGAGCTGATAATATCGGTGTTAGATATAAATCATAATCCTGTAAATATAGGATACCTCAGCTTAACGCTTCATGTAAAATGACCAGCGCACAAGGGCCCGGTGTGAAAAAATGCGTCAATATCGGGATCTCCGACCTCGGAGACACGCGCGGTTTCGACGCTCCCGGAGTAGATGGTAAATCGTACGCCTTTCAACTGAAAAACAACATTTACAAACGCGTTGAAGTCACCTCCGGTGGAGCCCTAAGTGATATAGTAGATAACACAAGAGCAACAGTCAACACTAAGTACGCCCTTGTCAACACCGGTAATAACTGGATAATATACCCATCGTTCGGGGGTAAACTGTTCGACTTAGACGATGTTGAGAGCACTACCGTCGCCCGAAACAAGCCATATATGCTCGTCTTCACCGAAGATGACAAGTGGGTGTTGTTACCCGATAACGACTGGTTTCTCAATATTAGGCTCGGCTCCCCCTACGTGTTCACGGATAACAAAGATAACCACCTAAACAAAGTCGTGAACAATGGAACCCTGCTCGTGGCTTACGTCCCAACTCAGAGACGTAGCGTAGTCGTCAGCCCACTCGACACTATGGCAGCCCACATGCTATCGAGTAAACCGGCCATACAAAACATGACATTGCAGTTGGTGTCTGAATTCGAAGGCGTGGTCAGTATACTAGAGAGTCTACTGGCAACCTCAACACTGATCATCAAAGTCTACCTAGGGGAACCATCGGGAATGATGTCGAGATCGTGCAGGGGATCAAACTCGGGTGGGGGAAACGACACCAGTATCAAGTTTGCAACGTTTACGTGCGGGTGGGTGTCGGCTCCAACACCAGTCTGCAGGGGGTCAACGTGATCGTGGAAAACAAGATATCACTAACCAATATCTTCCTGCCTGACAACATACACTTCATGGGTATGAAGTTCACCCCTGAACTATTATCAGAAAACCAGTTGGAAATTATATCGTAATAGTATAACAATGACCAGTCATCGTCCCAACACTACGCTTAACGACCTAGGAGATATGGAGGGATTCGATCAGCCTGGTGAGGAAGACACCTTATATATCCTGCACTTCAAAGACAACGTGTACAGACGGGTGTCGTTATCAGATTTTAAAGAGCCCAAATGGCTGATCAACTTAACACTCGCCTCACCTTATATCACAATAGACGAAAATGCGTGGATCTCTAAGATTAGGAACAACGGTATCTGGGTCGGGGATTTCATTCCGGAGAGGATACCCATGATAACTACTGATACCAAAAAAAATAGGTTAAAGACTGGAGTAAAAAATAAATTAACATTTAGCAATTATTCTTTTAACATAAGTCTTGATATATTCTCCCCTTTCACACTCATCATAGAAGTCTTCTTTAATGATTTAGACAATGAAAACACCTCAAGAGTACACCAAATTTTACCCGGCGTGTCAATACACTGGTATGACGAACACAAAGGCCAATATTGTCGTATTGTTATGCAACAGGATACCCACGGGGGTTCTATAAACCGCTTAATAAACCTCAGTGGGGTTTTTATTACAACAGGAAAGTCTATTAGATTCTCACCTATTACCCTGACTACTAGTCTAGAACTTATAGACTTCAAATTAATTTATAGAGTATTAACTGAAACCCAATTAAAATATCTTTCATAATATATATTATAGGATGGGTCTGTACCCAGTCGTAGAGGAAGTAGCGAAGACGCTGGAAACCGTAGATGGGTTCCGCTTGAGGCAGTTATGTGATGTGAAACGCCAACTAGAACAAGACCGTGACACGCGGAAAGCACTATGTAAAAAGTACCATAGAGCTTTCAATATCGTGGACGGGGCTGACACTACCCTTATGGCAACCAGCATGGGACTAGGGGCGGCAGGTGTTGGGTTGTTAGCTACCATCGTGGCTGCACCTATAGTGCTAGGTATTGAAATAACAGCTGGGGTGGCAGGGGTGTTAGGGTTGGCGCTTAAGTTAGTATCACGCAGACTGCATCGTAAGGTATTGAAACACGACGAGATCAGGGTTCTGGCCGAAGCAAAGCTCAACACAGTGAGTGAGCGTATTTCCACGGCACTCTCTGACAGTAAGATCTCAGAAGAGGAGTTTCGTTCAATCCTCTCTGAACTCACAAAATATAACGGAATGAAACAAGATATTCGATCCAAGTCTCGTAAGTCTGCTATCAGCGAGGACGAGAAAAAAAAGTACATAGAACAGGGGATACAAAAAGCCCAGCAAGCCTTTATTATGAACACCAAAGATATCATAGGCGGTTCACGTTAAACTGTTTCATCGATATAAACGTGACATAGGCCGGGTAGGGGGTTTGTAAGAGAAGAATTATTGATCGTACCGTACGGCACAGTGTTACCTCCTACCAACACACGTTAAACGTGACATTGTAGTAGGGGTAATAGTAGCAAGAGCTAAGGGCCCAACCAACGCCTTATTTACTAAATAAGGCGTTGTAGAGACTTTTTTTGAAAGTGGTCCAGAACCCCCATTCCCTATACTACTGATTTGGTTTCTATAACCCACAATGAGCTCCTTTGTTTTTGTTAACATTTAATTGTAGGTAGTTCTCCTCACACCGGTGTACAAAATCCTGTAAGTCGTTTCTGTAATGACCTTCCGCCCATTTAATCAGACCGACCACAGCCACATCATAAGCAAGTTTGACTGTCTGACAATCAAGGTTGCGTCTTCCACAATCACTGGTGTAAAGAATGAAAAGCGCGTGCGAGATGACGCGATTACAGGCCGGGAAAACCACATTTCGGAAACAGACAGCCTCAACTGATATGGCTCTCCCGGCAATAGTTACGGCTGCGTGAACATCAAATGTGGCTCTCCCGGTTATGCTGTCAAAACGTGCTGGGTGATTCAAACCCGTTACCGTATTTAACAAAACTAGACATGTTTTGTCATAATTTTATTCAGATTGCAGTTGGTTTGTTTCTATAATTAGCACAACATTATATACTAATAGGTATATTACATACAACAATAACACCTAAAAATAAGCACATAAGCAGTGACTCCTTACATGTAAGAAGTGTACCTAAGGTCAGTTATTTAAACTGTAATGCAGTTTCCATGCAATTTCTATTTACCCACTACCAACCATTTACGCGTGTACTAAATATATGACAAACCTAACTCGGGTCACACGAAATTTCAAGATGTATTGGAATGCATGTCCCACAATCACAGCATTTTATATATGCTCCACATGCTGGAAAACACAATTTATTGAACCAATTTATTGAACCAATTTATTGAACCTATTCCACGCGCCTTCTACGCGAGTGAGGTGTGGTTACGTAAGTCCTGGACAGAAACATATAACTCTGAAAACATCCAGTGCTACTTTGCACGAACTTTGCAAACTATTCATCAGAGATCTCCGACTGCTGCAACTATTCAAACTCAAGGACTGTGGACTGTGACAGGTACTATCGACAAAATGAAGCTGATGTTCCTTGGGAAAACTATTCAAACTCAAGGACTGTGGACTGTGACAGGTACTATCGACAAAATGAAGCTGATGTTCCTTGGGAGGTTATGCCGAAGCAATCACATGTACAGGTATATGTCTTTAAAAAGATGTTCAGTTTCAAGTGTGCTCAGTAAATAACTGACAGTTACAAAGGTTACAGTTACAGTTACAAAGGTGAGTTTGTAACACATGATGCTCTCAATGTAGCAAAGAAATATGAAGTATGGACTACAATTGATAACATTTTGAAAAACAAACAGTTTCCATCCAAGCAGGCGTGGAACAAAACAATACAGGCCAAGATAACAGAATATTTATTTGCTCATTGGCACACATGCCTGCAAGATCGCTCTGAACTGAACATATTCTACAGAATCCACAGTACATTTGTTCCACACAGACTTGGTAATATGTGTATTCTACACAATATCCCAACCAGACTGCGTACAATATTGTTCTCTGCAGACTTTCTTTTGCATGTATTTCTTACGGGTGTAGCCGGGGGTTTAGAACACACTCCCCTTTTTCTCAAATACTTCGTGTCATCACTATTTGATAACAGGTCAAGCGCACATTCTTCAGATGTAGTCGGAATGGTACATTGAACTCTGCCATTTGTAGAATGTCCTTACAATAGTCGCTTTCTTTCACAGCTGCTATCTTTACGGTGACTGATGTTTAGTTAATACGGCTCCTTGGCAATTGTGCACTTCAGTTTGGAAAAACGAACATCAATGCGTGTGTTATCTTATCTTCTATCATATTTTCATAATTGATGTAATCACACGATGATGATCCAGTCTCTATAGATATAAAATCTTGATTATTGATATAATAATTGCACGACTGTATTCCAGTTCGTGTATATTCTGAATATCCTGTATGGAGTTAGTTGTTCGTACACCTTTGTCTATGAAACATATTTTATAATAAAAAATCATATTTATCTCGCCAAATCCTATGTTTTTTAATAGCTCAGGATATTTACGAATCGAAGTTGTGGTATCTGGTTATGAATTACTGATGTGAAAAAGGGAATTAATATTTTGATGGTAAATTTTGAAGCAGCACCTGAAATCTGAAGCTACGAAAGCGTTCATATGCATGCTTGGTACGCAAAATGCAACGCGACATTCAAAAATGGCATTTGAATACATTCTACTCTGTCTGGAAAGTAACCGCAGCGGCAAAACGCATTATATGAGTGATTAAGATGATATATTCCATCGAGAATTATTGTGGTAAATTCGCCAAAAATTGACATACCAAAATGTATTCATATTTTGATAAACATTTCTTCATCCTGCCAATTATTAACGTTTTGTGGAACAAAAGAACTTCTTGAAATAGAAACTACTGAAATTGACATTTGAAACAATAACTGGGTCATCGGTCGTGCGTGTATTTGTCATGACCCAGAATCACCCTCTGACATCGCTTCCTCATCAATAGCATGAGTTTACTTTTGAAAAAGCATGGGCAGATTGTTCCATGCATCTAGCATGGCCTGCCTGAGCTCGAGGTTTCGAATGTTCCTGGTGGACATACCCTTGCCATCGCGCCCATCACGTGTTCGATCGGGTTAAGATCTGGGCCCACTTGCACAAAACGATCTTAGAGCTACAATTATTGTAAATCCTTAAGATCGCGATCTTACGCTTCGGCTACAATCGCCATCCACTTGCACAAAGCGATTGGAGGCTAAGATCATTGTAAGTTACAATCAAAACTTACAATTGGTCGGAACCAATTGTAAGGAGCTAAGATCATTGTAGTCAGTAGCAAAATGGCGTTCAAGTTGTTGTCAGTTTCACGCAAATAATTAGCTTTGCGTTTGGGGATTGCTTTTATATTGCATAAAACTGTATGATTCGCCTCGACACTTCAACAACACGGAGAATGCAACATCGATTTAACGTTTGAAATATCTTTATTTGCGGTAGTGAACAATATCGTTATCGAGTCGATATCATTGAGTACAATTCTCACCCGATTCAGTGTTGGAAAAAGTATGAACACCATACCTTTTTGATAAACAAGGAAAGGATAGTAACGAAAGGTGTCTGCATGCGATCAGCAGTGGCCATGACCTTTTCAATGACTCAAGGGCAGCTAATTTTAGTTTTTACGCAAGATGGGAGTGGTTTCCCGTTGCAGATTATGCCGTTGCCGTAAAATCTGCCATGCCCAAATACAATGCATGATCTGTTGTGACAGAACAGATCTCCACGTGTTTCTTTTCGGTTAATGATTTTGTCTTAGTTTATCATTGAAATAATCTACAGTTGGATAACGTGCAGAATTATGTTTTTTCTAGTTGTAAAAATTGAATCTGACGAGACGAGTTGTAAACTATGCACTCTAAATAAGTATTCTTCAAACGGGAAAAATACACTTGCTGGGGTATGTGAAATTTGCATAAAACGTTTTTTTAACAAAACGAAAAAATAATTATCAACAAAATATCATAAAGTAATTAATATACTGTGGATGAGCATTCAACAACACATACAACACACACGAAATAAGTTACGTTTTCATATTTCCCTGCTATGAATTTTCCACATCACTCCCAAAGTCATGTCACACTTTCATATCTTTACAAATCTAATGCTTGTGGGATATATTTGGGATTTTACTCCAAATAACACCTACAAGATGCCAAACTATGTTCAACTGACAGCCACTGACAAATCATGGTACATTTAGGCGTTATGTCATAAGGAAATTTTATTTATGTGCTATCTTTTATTTCATGATTATTAGGTCAATAACTCGAGACCCAATTTGTTAACGTATTTGTTTGTATTTCAATACTTGCATAAAACATGATATTTCTGTGGTTGCAGTATCATGTCTAGTTCATAAAAAATTAGAATGTAGAAAAATTAGAGATTAACCCCTGAGGTACGAGTGATTATACATGTTACGTTCCATGTTATCGCTTCCTTCTTCAACGTTATCATTTCCTTCAAAGATTTGTGGGTTGGGGTTTTGGGGGGTTTTGTTTTGTTTTCATGAAAAATCTGCAAGGTGCGATTAAGGAAGGGGTGTCATTTGCGTGCAGTAACCAGTTCCACGTTTTATTTGCGCTGCATGCTATGCGCATTTGAAGTCAACTGTAGACAGGAGTCGAGTTTAAGAAATTTCTACCTCCAACGTTGAAGAGTTCGATCTTAGTTAAGATCGCGATCTTAAATCCGTGCTGTCTTAAGATCGTCTTTGTGCATGTGGATTAGGGCAATTGTATGGTGATTGTAAAGTTGATTGTAGGGGCCTAAGATTGATTGTAACTAAGATTGCTCTGTGCAAGCGGGCCCTGGACTTACGCTTAGTCAATTGAGAGATTCAATGTTCTGTCGCCTATAAAGGTCGCTAATGATCCTAGCACGATGAGGACATACATTGTCGTCCCGGTAGATGTGAGCAGCATGAGGATTGGAGAGCAGAAGAGGCAGCAAAATGTCCTCGATGACGTCACACCCATACTTCTCTGTATTCAGCGTTGAAGAGCTCCAGTGTCACATTCACCTCCGTCGTTGCTGCCACCTTTGACGGTGCTGATTTGAAGTCCAAATGGGTCCTGACATGCCATTCGTAGCAGTAAGTGAGTGAGTATAGTTTTATGCCGCACTCAGCAATATTCCAGCTATATACCCTTGGTCTGTAAATAATGGAGTCTGGACCAGACAACCCAGAGATTAACCGTATGAATATCGGTCTGCGCAGTTGGGAACCGATGACATGTGTCAACCAAGCCGGCGACCCTGACCACCCGATCCCGTTAGTCCCATTACGACTACTCTCCAACTGGACTACTCATTAAATACACAAACTTAATGGACGACTGATTTCTAATTACTACCTGTCACCCCTATCATGCGACTCTTGGATCAGTTCATTTTCAACAAAAATATAAACACACGTGTAATCTCATGTTTATTTTACATACAACACATTACACATTTATCACACATTTATCACATAGCGCATTTAATTTGTCGCATAGCCAAAATAGTCATCACTGAATGTTGCTAGGTACAGGTATATCATGTGCACAGTGTTCAGTCTAATTTCAGCAATCTTCCTGCAGCGTCCACGAACTCCAAGGGTGTCTTCTGGTTGTTCTGCAGCTGGGTCTTCAGGTTCTGCAGACGAGTGTCCAGTTGAACATACTTCCTCTTCCTGGGTGGAGGGTTGGCACCATGCATCATCTGAGCAAGCAGTCTTCTGTTTGAGGATTCCAAGGACTTGATGGTGGAGATGAAACTGAAGATGTTGGGATGACAGCGCTGCACAGTTTGGTTCAGGTGATGGTGCCAACCCTCTAGGTGGTTGTTTGTTCTCGGCCCTTCAGTGTTGTTGTGGTTCCAGACAGCAATGGGGAATCTAGCACCGAAGTCCACCCAGTTGTTCACGATGTAGTCTTTAAACTGCTCGCACTTGGCATGACCAATAGGGCCGTCATTCATGCAGTCCACCCACACATCTTGGACATTCCCTGCAGGCAACAGTGCCAGTGCAGCAGCACGGCGAACCAAACGTCCAACTTCAGGGTTGTCCTTATAGGCACGTACAAGTTCCAAGTCCTGCACCTTTCTCCAGACACACTGGGAGTAGTGGAAATAACAACCTCGGACTGCGGTGGTAGGAAACCACGTGAATAGCCTGGTGCACAGGATACTCGAAGTCTACCTGGATGACGTCTGGGCTGAGGGGTCTTCCTACTCTGTCCTGGGTAACTTCTTTCAGTTGCTGGAACAAGTGAGTGTAAGTCTCTCGGCGACGGTCTGGTAAGAGGCAAAACATGAGGGGAAACATCTTGCCGCCGGCCATGGAGTGGATGACATACAGCTGGTGCCACAGTCCTGGACAAGAATAGAAAGTGCCATCCATATACAGAATGTTCGCTTGTTGGGCCATCTCAAGTGTTTCATCCGTCGCAAATACAAGAATCTTGTCTTCTCTGCCACTGTTAACTGCCAGGAATCGGCGACCGTCTTTGGTGTTAGCCCAGGAACCCTCTATGTTGACCGATGCTAGGTCCTTTGGAAGTGCAGGCGTTGTCTTGCGTCGGTGACGATACAGTCCAGACTTCACAGAGCACAGGGGCGGGACAGTGGCGGCAGCTTCTACAGGGATGTTGTTGATTTCGTCGTTGTAGATTTGTTGAATTGCAGTCGTTTCTTCACGGGAGCGCTTGCGGAGGTTGCTGATCAACTTCATTGATGTCTCATCTTCTGGTGGGTGGTTGTGTGCTCCTGTAACAGTACGAATGAATTCGCCAACTGTAGAGATGTTTCCTTTGCATCCAGTCTGAGCACATCTCCAGTAGACTGCAGTATCTCCAGTGCGGTTCAGCTTGTATCTGTAGCTCTGATGTATAACCTGCCGGGCTCCTCTCTGTGATATCACAAACTCTGCTCTCTGAACATTCGCCATAGTTATAACATGAAATTTCCATTCCAATCTTATATAGTTAAGTTTTGAAAAACTGAGACGTTGAGACATTTAACTCTCTACTACCTCTTGCTACTACTCCTTTGTTTTGCATTGAAGCTTGTTTGTTTGTTTATACAAGAATACTTTGATCAGTTCTTTTAAGGATCATCACAAACACAACTTTAAAGATGCAATCAGATAAAACTAATGTTTGTATAAACAAATAGCTGATCAAACAAGTGAGGATTATCAATCCGTCCTGTTTCCTGGTTATTTAATTTTTTTTTTTTAAATGTTATGTTCTTTACTTAACTAAGTCAGTGGAATGAGTCCATTATTATAAAGGGTGCCTAATTGAAATGAGTATTTCAACAGTAGTCGAGTTGGGAAGTAGTCCAGTTGGAGAGTAGTCGTATTGGGAGGACACCGTCGCCCCTTACGAGACTAATAGAGTCGCATTTTATGTCAGACATGGGTTGCTGAAGGCCTATTCTACCCCGGACCCTTATGATCCCACTCGTAGCAGCTGTCTATCATCCATCAAATCGGCCATTCTGAGTCGGCCTCGACCAGCGGCATCTTTGACTTCACCTGTCTTGTGTTTTTTCACGAACTTGTTGATGACGCAGTGACAGACGTTAATCTGTCGCAAGGACATGCCACCTTCTCTCGTGCCAACAATTTGCCATTTTGTGGCCTCATATTTATACTGTTGTGAGCCATATTACTGAATCATCAACTCGCACAGCACTACTCTCGAATCAATATACATGTATTGGTAAACGTGAACATGCGTGTATTTCACCTGCATGCACGAGCAAAACATGTAATGCATATTGTTCTCTCAACTGATGAGACGAATATATAGGCCACTGAAAACTGTTACTCATTCAGTATATACATTTGAATGGTTTCATTCACATCACGTTCAGTCAGGTGTTGCTTCAGATTTTGCCACGGTATATTGGAAAACAGACTGTAACATTAAGGATCTCCACCGAATTAGAATAGCGCCAATGTGCAAGCACTATTAAGGTGAGCAGCTTCAGTGGAATTTGCGTCCTGGGACTGTGATAACAGGGTGCTGGGGAGTGGGGTGGGGACTGACTCATGAGATAACAGTGATAGGTGGCGTACACCTGACTTTTCAGCTGAGCGTATTACTGTTCACATTTCGTCATTCCTGAAATTCTGAAAATAAATTTCATTGTGTTAATGACTTCAGAGAAGATGCTCTATGGTCTTGGGCGTGGAGCTAGGCTCACTAATCAGTTGTAACTAAGCAACGCTGGGCGCGGAGAGGCCTTGGATGGGTGACCGTGTTTGGCAGCTTGACTCCGGAGAGTTTCAATGACCTCAATCCTGCCCCACAAGGAAGCACATGTGATACATGTGGTCTCACCTAAGGCAAGCGTGTTTGTTCAAAATTGCCTCTGTTCATCCAGCAGAAAATGGGTACACGGTAAGATAAGTCACGTGACTATGAACCTCCTTCCGCCTCACAGACAGTTTGGATTATCCGAGTTAATAATAAGCAGATTGTGATAACAGCTTCCAATGAGATACTATCCACATGGATACTATTATTTCCACCACATGATGTTAATTGCTTTTGATAAATTTGTCATTTTGATAGTTTATGGCTCATGTCAGTTCGGAATTTTTTTAAGAACATTCGCCAGTGTGTAAACATTTCCCATGAGGAAACTAATAAATCAGAATTGAATTGAGAGCAATGACAGCATATTTTCGTAGATACTAGTTATTTTGTCTCGTGTTAATAGCGTCCTGTTATGCACCTTTTCACTTATCATCTTTTGATACTCATTGTTACCCGTGTGAGTTATCAAAATTTATATATATGTAGGCCAACAAATGAACAGAACCTCTCACTTAGACCCTACATGAGTGAGTGAGTGAGTGAGTGAGTGAGTGTAGTTTTACGCTGCACTCAGCAATATTCCAGTTATATGGCGGCAGTCTGTAAATAATCGAGTCTGGACCAGACACTCCAGAGATCAACAACATGAGCATCGATCTGCGCAATTGGGAACCGATGACATGATGGTGTCAACCAAGTCAGCAAGCCTGACCACCCGATCCCGTTAGTCGCCTCTTACGACAAGCATAGTCGCCTTTTATGACACAGACCCTACATAACGTTCATTATTCATAGTTTGTAACGGACAAGTGTGGTTAAATCGGTTTTTTTTCGGATATATTTTATGGTGAAAGCTGGTAACCAGACGTCATTGTGTATATGTTCAGTTTCAGGCGGATTTTGGTCAGTAGGTCATGCAAACCAAGTGAAAAGGTACAAAGCTACGTCTGGGTATTATGGTCAGCGTAAGTGTTTGTAACATGATGTCTAACACCAGTTGAATACAAAGTTGCAGGGTCTAGATAGTTTTGCAGAACAGAACCCTGAAACGACACGTTCACACTGCATACTCCTGCATTAACACATATCCGGATTAATCAACCCCAGTGTTTGTACAATGTGTGTGGGTGCGTGTGTGTGGCATTGTAGGCACGCTTTTCAAGCATTGTCCTTTCTAGCAATATTAACAACAGAGTTGTAAGACAAACATCAACACATTATTTAAAATACTGTTTATTGCACGTAAATAATTGGTTCATGTAAATTGAACATTCAAAACTGAAACTCAGTATCCAAATGGTGACATACTGAAAATATTATAACAGGAAAGAAAACATGTTTATTCAAAATTTTGAAAACAGCCCTGTAGTATGTCCGCTGTTGTATCACCCTGAAGCATCATCAAGATATGTTGGCACGATGTAAGGCACCAAGGTTTTGCTGAATATGTTGAATAATGCTGGATTTACAGTTTGGGTTCTCCAGCGACAATCTGGGACTCAATACCGCATTCATCAGTACCTCTCTTGATCTTAAAGAATCCTGAAACAGCATAAAGTTATTGTTATTAGTTCTCAAACGTGTATTGCATCTGAAGTCATGGCTGGTTATAATCTATCATACAGGCCTTGAAACATGTCTAGAAAATGGGGCAAGTCTAGAAAATGGGGCAAGTCTAGATTACCACAGGATCAATAAATTGAAAAAACTTTCTCGACTCCTTTTCAATAGATATATGTTATGTTATGATCGTACACATTGTTTACCGTTTTTATGTGTAAAATATGTTTAGTTCACAGACTCGATGCTATCCTGCCTCTAGACTGTTCATTGTTAACAATGTTCTGACAAGGGGATGATACGAGTGACCCAGATGACACGCATATGCGACATTTCACATTTGTAGGCTCATTGATTCGCACTTCCTGCGATTCCTTCACCAAAATGACCGTACGGAATGTAAGTTTCCGCATCTATATTAATTCCTGGGGATTCCAGAGGAAAATACCTCCAAGGAACATCACATTATTTGCAGGGACACCTAAAGAGTATCAGTCTTTGAAGCACAGTGAGGTCGTTTGTCTTTCTTTCCCGATGGGCGCGGTGGAGTAGCCTAGTGGTTAAAGCGTTGACTCGTCACGCCGACGACCCGGGTTCAAATCCATACATGGGTGCAAAGTCAATCAAAAAAAAAAGTCAATCAGTCAGGAGGTCTTCCCCGATGGCAAAGATCGTTGTCCAAACTGTAAGTGTTGTCACTGGAACGCATGGACACTATTCAAACACGCAGTAAATTTATTACTTGAACACTGTAATGGTACATTACCTTCCTGACCCCAGTCGGCGTTCCAGGAGTTAGCTACCAGCCAGTACTGTTCTCCGTTCTCAACACCCCAGCCCAGGATCTTCACAGCATGTCCTCCAAGGGCCTCACCGGAGGTGTGGCTGTACACACCTACATCACAGAGTAACATGATCAATAGCAGGTCAGGAAGGAGTCCATTCTGCAATGGCATTGGGCTAGAGGAACACGGTCATGAGGGAGTCTGTTCTGCAATGGCATTGGGCTAGAGGAACACGGTCTTGAGGGAGTCTGTTCTGTAATGGCATTGGGGTAGAGGAACACGGTCATGAGGGAGTCTATTCTGTAATGGCACTGGGCTAGAGGAACACGGTCATGAGGGAGTCTATTCTGTAATGGCATTAGGGTAGAGGAACACGGTCTTGAGGGAGTCCATTCTGTAATGGCAGTAGGGTAGAGGAACACGGTCATGAGGGAGTCTATTCTGTAATGGCATTAGGGTAGAGGAACACGGTCTTGAGGGAGTCCATTCTGTAATGGCAGTAGGGTAGAGGAACACGGTTATGAGGTAGTCTATTCTGTAATTTCATTATCGTAGAGGAACATGGCCATGAGTTCATTCTACAGTAGTAATAGGACAGTGGTTACATCTTTTAGCATATAATATTGTACACAACCCGCTCTGTCTGATGATATTATCCACTCACCAGATTTGTATGTGGGGAAATCACTGTACACAGTGAAAGCTGCCTCCACTGGTCCGTTCTTGTAGATCTCGGCCATGATCTGGTCAACGCCACGCACCGAGTAGGATCGGGATCCTGAACAACAAAGACAATCAATATGTATTTCAGTGATAACCAAAAAGCACCAGAAAAGTTGTGAGTGAATTAATTTGATCAACGTCCTACCGTAGTGTTTGTCATTTTCATAGGTGATGTTGTAGCCTGCCTCACACTTCTTCTCACACTTGGGTGTCTTGGCGTCCCCGGTGCATGGTCCGTATTTGCCGGGAACATGGTGGTCGCATTTGGCCAGCAGGTAGGGTTGGCAGCCCTGACACATACCAACGTTATCATCACTAAACAACCCACAGATATCTGTTCACATTATATATATTTACCTTTCAGTGATACTCAGTCAAATATCTTAGAGGTAACCCGAAATATTTATGAAAATTTTATTGAACAGAGAAATTCTTCAGTGTAGTTATGTTTTGGGTTCAGACACCTCACATTCACTAGTTTCGTTCCAAATTTCTGTGCTCAAGGCAACGGTATTATTTTGCTATCTGATTTGGAATTTTGGAGATTGCATAGAAGAACTACAGAAGCATCGCTAACCTCCTTGGAGCCGTATTGACCGCCAGTGACGATTCCGTCTTTCTCATAGTACTTCCACGCTGCCGCTGGGAAGCCTCCGTTGCATCTGTCAACAATGGATGACACCGGTAAGTCAAAATGGACTACACCATCAATCTAGTAAGATGGCTCGGTCTATATATAGTGACAAAAGACACATCAACGGATATTTTGATACAAGCGTTATGTTTATCCACTACTCCCGGTGATGAAAAAAGATAACACTTTTGTAAGTCGAGGCGACCTGCACCACCAACTCAGACAAATGATGATCAGTTCACTCCTAAACGAATCATAACACAAATCAGAGATTATTCCCCCACTTTTCACGTCAGACAGACTTTACGTGAAATCTTGACCTACCAATATAAGGACATTAGTTCATCAAAAAGAATGGGATGTCCTGATACCTCAATCTCAAGATTGATTTTAATAAGGTTACCTAAATAATAGTAAGTGAAGAAAAGAGAGACATGCTAATAAAGTGTTAATCTGAACTACTGGATGTAGTTTCCTGTGAGCTAGAGGGTGATAGTTCATGGGACCTACCCGAAACCACATGTTCTGCAACATGTCATCAGGTTCTCTGCTGAGATGTGGAAATTCTTGGCCCCTTTGGACAGGATACAGATTCTGTCTGTCATTGCCTCCACAGCACCAAAAGCCTACACCAAGACAAATATTGTAAGATCAGAAGAAATCTGTATAGCATAAGCTGGTGCAGTGTGACAAGCCAAAGATCACAAAAGTTCAAGCCACCCATGTTTGTTTTGGCTCGATTCGTAACCACTTCAACGTACATTTGCGGAGTCAAACACTTCGCATCTCAATTCATGTCCCATCTACATGTTTGGAGAGAGAGAGAGAGAGAGATAGAGAGAGGGAGAGAGAAACAGAGAGAGAGGGGAGAGAGAAACACACACATACAGAGAGAGAGAGAGAGAGAGAGAGAGAGAGAACGCTGACCTTAACACTGATGAAACAAACATCCTCTTTATTTTTATCAACATACTTTGGCCAAGAAATGATTTGACTAAAAAGACGAGGTCAGTCAGTAGAGAGAATATTTATAACCTATAACCTATACGTAACTAATGTCCATTTCAGAACACCTATTTATTGGCAGGTTCAAGTGTACTGGACTATAACTCTCGTTCGGTGTCCACGTATTGCCCTTTCGAAGTAGCTAGGCCAGATCAGATTTTTTTCTTGTAGATCTACTCTTACTGGTAAAATGGAACGTAGAATGACATGACTCACAATTAAATGTCTTCAGGTCTTTGTGTAGTGGTAGAGAATACTGTGAAGATTTGTTTTAATTGAAACTGACATACAGTCAGTCATTGCATGAGTTGAGGAACTACATAGTCTCACCCAGCAGGAACCACAGTTGGACTGATCACGGACTTCCTTCAGGGATGGGCAGTTGGGCCACTGGGTTCGGGCGTCAAAGTTCTCTGGCAGACTGATCATGGACAGGTCATGTGTCTTCATGGGCAGCATATTGTTGAGTCTCTGACTCTCACCATTGATGTCGTACACTCCACACAGACGCTTGAAGTAGGATTGGGGCAGAGAGGGATGGAAGTTTCTACCAGCCTGAAACGTAGGAAGGCAAACCGGACTGAGACCAATCTTGAAAAGCTTGCTTTGTCACTGAACCGATCATACGATCAATATTCTGTGTTTGAGAGTATGTGTGCTTGTGTGGATGAAGATGAGAAAGGTTGGGGTTTGGGTATAGAGAGAATTTTATTGTCCTCATGTACTGACGTAAGCCGAGTGTCAGCAATTATAAATGATCAGCGGGAGGTAATACTGACCTTCCATGTCTTCTGCATAGAGTTGATTCTGTCAATCATGGCATCTGTGTTCATGTGATAGAATTCCGGTGCCGCCATGGCAACCACGGCCAAACAACCCACAACCAGAAGAACCTTCATCTGAAACACACAGGATAGTTCATATTGTCAGTGATGGTGTCAGTCAACTCAGTCTTGGTTTGCAAAGTAAAGAATCACCCTTAAACCATGCGGGGATGCTATGTGGTATAGAACGACACTGTAAAACAGTGTTCCCAGGGCACCATGTTTGCTTCTGATGTAGAAGGCAGTGGATGCAAGTTACTGTATCTAGACTGTGAAAAACATTGGATAGAATCCTCCAGAAAGCATTTAGATAAAACAAATGCGATAAGCACATTCAGATCATCTCTCACAATGCAGAGACCAGCCATGTTTCAGCAGCTTGACCTTCAGTCAAGTTAAAATCCTAAACCCATGCGAGTTTCATACCATCCCCTGAAGTCGGTCAGATATCCAGGTCTACACCATGAATCTTGTCTTGTGATTGTACACAGCGCTATCTTTGATAATGCATGTTCTGAGTAACCTGTCGATCGGACAACGTTTGAGGCCAAAGGGTACATATGTGTCACACCATCACGAGATAACCAACTACAAGACGAGCTGAAATCCACGCCGTGTTTTCCTCAACGGTATATACATTAGAACTATAGACATTACCTTTCACAAATGACAGACCTGACCCTCCTTTCACAAAGCACTTCAGGTGCTCGTAAGTCACTAAGACTGCCTTAGTGCAATTTTAAAGAAGGGGGGTTAAGGTTGGCCTTAGTAAAGGTTGCTTCGTGAAAGGTCAGTAAGCACAGATTTACAGTTTTAGAAATATGCAACAATATGAATACAGTAAGTAGTTGATGTTTCTTACTCTGAGGCCTGATCTCTCTTTCCGGAAAAAAAGCAAACATTCCAAACAGGTCGTATAGAATGTCAACATTTCTCCATAATCTTAAAAAGTTAACTGATAAGTTGTTGGTGGCTTAATCGTGTAACAAGACAACTCAAACGTGTACACAGGACATTGTTGTGGAGACAAAATAAAATTAAAAAAAAAAAAAAAAAGATGGAGAAAACAGGTTCGCCCTACAAAAGATCATGCTGTAGACGGTCATTGTGTAAGGCATTGGATGGTCTGGTCCTGACGCTGGTCCGAAACGACCACAAGTTCTTTCCGGAAGGAAGACTGGAGATACCAGAGTCCTGTTACTGTGGGATGCAAATTATGTCGATGCACCGTGACATGTGACATGCTAAATGACAGTATTTTGTTGTGAATTTCCTCCACCTATTTCCGTGTCGACCAGAGCCCTCAGGTGACCGTGATCAACACTGGCTACTGACAAATCTGTGTTGATAGGCTTGGATGTACATAAAAACTAGCTGACGGGTTAGCTTTTTAGAACTGTAGATAACCAAGAAGGAAACGGATTGTTAGTAGAGAACACAAGAACATTTGTGCAGTGAAAAATGCAATAGTTGTTCAGTATAATGACAGTTATACACTGACCTTGAATCTGATCTTCAGCCCTGAGATGGACGATCAACTCTTTAGTCCACCTTTATATACAACAAATAAATGGGCCATATGATAGTCATGTGCTGTGTTTTGATTGGCTGATGCCCCTCACACGCGCTGCAGGGACCTTAATGTCACATGGTTACAACTGTTATCAGTGGCAGACTGTCCCAGCTGGTAAAACGAAAAGTAAACGAAACAATATCAGTCACGTGCATTTTAAATACATGAACTAAATGAATGCAGTCAAGGAGTACTGTGTGATATGTTGTAGGGTTAAATAGATAAAAACTGAGATTTATTATAATTTTGAAATGGATTAGGAAACTTCCATTTTTTGTGTGCTTTCTTGCACGTTTATTCAGTGTCGTAATATTAAGGTTCGTAATATTAATTGATCAGTTATATGCATGAACTAGATATCCCTCTATAATATGTGGTTTTCCGGAGCTGTGAGAGTGGGTCTGCATGTGTTCGTCACAATGACAAGCGGCATGGACGGTTGTAGCGAGTTAGTTTAGTTTTACGCCGCTTTCGGAAATATTCCAGGAATATTACGACGAAGACACCAGAAATTGGCTTCACGTGCACCGTTGTGGCGAATCGAGTCCGGGTCCTCTGTGTGACGAGTGAATGCTTGAACCACTGGGCCCCCACCAACTCTGGACTATTGAAAAGGAAAGTGGTCCAGGGATGCAGAAAGGGTGATTCTGTCTTTGAAGGAAACGAAACTCCGAATACACAACGAGTTGCTGAAATCCTGTCCACGTAGGACATTTGGAGTGCTAAGATCATGGCTTTCGTCTAACCTCAAGATAACACATTAATCACTTAGAGATACTTCTGCAATCACTACACAGAATCACAACAAGACCACGAATCGACGCAGAAAGATACAGATTTTCAAAGTTACAGACGGATGGAAAGTGAAACTGATACAGTGATACAGTTGAAATATTTCATTGCCCTGAACGGCTTTTCACGTAAGTGTTGGTGTTGTTTTACTAATGGACTAGAGGCAGTGTCACCAGTTTGTTTGCAAATTATTACTAAAATTCATCAGAAATGAAGATTCAGTGATTCATTTCTGATTTACTGGTGTATTGCGTTTGCTTCTAAACAAAGGAATCCACCTACCGGGCCGTAACCCTGGATAAAGTTCAAGGTCAACCGGAAGTGTAAACAAAGGGGATGAGTTTTTCGTGTAAATGCCTTTGCAATGAGTCTGAAGACCCTCTGGATGATTTCTCGTAGTATTTGAGTCAAGATGATATTCCGTTCTCGTGAATTGTGTACGTATTTCCGTCAACGTAAATGGTAGCTAGCAACTTAAGAGAGGAAATAAATATTGCCTCACGGCCATAATTATAATATTCCGGTTACGGCACGGCACGGCATACCGAAGTGATGGAGGTCTTAAATATTCATCACTTAGGTGAAAGCCACGATAGCGGGAGTGGTGTTAACCAACCAAACATATACGAGACGAAATATCAGTACTGGAAATGACCCGAACAAGTTCGATTAACTCTTAAACACGAAAGAGGTCCTCTTCCCTACAAAGATGTCACAAATGACGTTTCTGTCCGTGGTGACGAAGTCGAGTAAGAGGGGGAGAGGTCATCACCTAATTAACACATTGGATCAGGGCGGATTCGAAATTCCTACCACGTTCAATGCCAATCACAAAACTTGGGTCGCCATTGCGCACTTCTGCCTTGGACGTTTTTATTGCATGACTCTGACATGGCGAAGAACCACGACACTCTTTTTTATGTCTGTTCATATTGTTTGATGAAATTGAGGGTTTTATCTCACAGGCCCGTTGTTTTAAGGGACAAATATCACGTGAACGTAGAGTGGTGTCATTCATTTACGTGTGGCAAATATTCAGGCATAACATTGTTCTAAGAGAATTTCTGCGATATTCTGTGATGGAACTGGGACATTTAACGGATATTAAGAGTCTTAATATAATCACAGAACAAGGTTGCATGTGAAACCAAGCTGCTAAAACGGAGAGATTTTGGGACTGCAAGACCACAGTGAACCGAGTGCTGAATGTCAATAAATATCCAGAACGTGGCGTGGACAAAGTTTCCAAAATTTGGATATTATTTAACCCATTTATGCATCATTTTCTCATTTTGTTAAAGTCAGCGACTTGCAGTATGAAAGTAAATAAAGTTGAGTTAAGTGGTTGGACCATTGAGATTTCACAGTTTAAGCAAGGCTACCCCCAGCGGAAATTCAAATAGAAAAAAAAGTGAAAATGGGTTGCATTTTCCCCATACTCAATTATTTGCCAAAATACCGCCCCCCCAACCCCCCCCCCCCCCCCCCCCCCACCCCAAAAAAAAAAAAATAATAAAAAAAAAAAATGGGACAATATGCAGATTGGTGTACATTTGAAGGTAATTGTTAGAATATGTATGCTCGATTTCGAAAGCCATGGTTCGTCATGGGCGATCTGAACGGACACAACCCGCTTTGGGGAAGTGTCCATACTAACAATAATCCAAATTTTCCATTAGGATTCTATTTCCTCAGAATAGCCTCTGCAAATTTAATAATCTGCAACTGAACCTTGTATAATGGCTTTGAATGACTGGGCCATGATGAACAATGGGGGAATGATCGCTTCCTCAACATTCTTAAAACATGGGTATAAACAGTCATACGCATGGACAGGTACATTCACATGGGTATAACCAGCCATCAGCATGTTGTACAGGTACATTCTAATGGGTATAACCAGTCATCAGCATGTTGTACAGGTACATTCTAATGGGTATAACCAGTCATCAGCATGTTGTACAGGTACATTCACATGGGTATAAACAGTCATCAGCATGTTGTACAGGTACATTCACATGGGTAAAAACAATCATCAGCATGTTGTACAGGTACATTCACATGGGTATAAACAGCCATCAGCATGTTGTACAGGTACATTCACATGGGTATAAACAGTCATCAGCATGTTGTACAGGTACATTCGCATGGGTATAAACAGTCATCAGCATGTTGTACAGGTACATTCACATGGGTACAAACAATCATCAGCATGTTGTACAGGTACATTCACATGGGTATAAACAGTCATCAGCATGTTGTACAGGTACATTCACATGGGTATAAACAGTCATCAGCATGTTGTACAGGTACATTCACATGGGTAAAAACAGTCATCAGCATGTTGTACAGGTACATTCACATGGGTATAAACAGTCATCAGCATGTTGTACAGGTACATTCACATGGGTATAAACAGCCATCAGCATGTTGTACAGGTACATTCACATGGGTATAAACAGCCATCAGCATGTTGTACAGGTACATTCACATGGGTATAAACAGTCATCAGCATGTTGTACAGGTACATTCACATGGGTATAAACAGCCATCAGCATGTTGTACAGGTACATTCACATGGGTAGAAACAGTCATCAGCATGTTGTACAGGTACATTCACATGGGTCCAAACAGACATCAGCATGTTGTACAAGTACATTCACATGGGCAAAAACAATCATCAGCATGTTGTACAGGTACATTCACATGGGTATAAACAGTCATCAGCATGTTGTACAGGTACATTCACATGGGTATAAACAGTCATCAGCATGTTGTACAGGTACATTCACATGGGTATAAACAGCCATCAGCATGTTGTACAGGTACATTCACATGGGTACAAACAGTCATCAGCATGCTGTACAGGTACATTCACATGGGTACAAACAGTCATCAGCATGCTGTACAGGTACATTCACATGGGTATAAACAGTCATCAGCATGCTGTACAGGTACATTCACATGGGTATAAACAGCCATCAGCATGTTGTACAGGTACATTCACATGGGTATAAACAGTCATCAGTATGTTGTACAGGTACTTTCACATGGGTACAAACAGTCATCAGCATGTTGTACAGGTACATTCACACGGGTACAAACAGTCATCAGCATGTTGTACAGGTACATTCACATGGGTATAAACAGTCATCAGCATGCTGTACAGGTACATTCACATGGGTACAAACAGTCATCAGCATGTTGTACAGGTACATTCACATGGGTACAAACAGTCATCAGCATGCTCTACAGGTACATTCACATGGGTACAAACAGTCATCAGCATGTTGTACAGGTACATTCACATGGGTATAAACAGTCATCAGCATGTTGTACAGGTACATTCTAATGGGTACAAACAGTCATCAGCATGTTGTACAGGTACATTCACATGGGTACAAACAGTCATCATCATGCTGTACAGGTACATTCACATGGGTACAAACAGTCATCAGCATGTTGTACAGGTACATTCACATGGGTACAAACAGTCATCAGCATGTTGTACAGGTACATTCACATGGGTACAAACAGTCATCAGCATCTTGTACAGGTACATTCACATGGGTACAAACAATCATCAGCATGTTGTACAGGTACATTCACATGGGTATAAACAGTCATCAGCATGTTGTACAGGTACATTCACATGGGTACAAACAGCCATCAGCATGCTGTACAGGTACATTCTAATGGGTATAAACAGTCATCAGCATGTTGTACAGGTACATTCACATGGGTATAACTGTCATCAGCATGTTGTACAGGTACATTCACATGGGTAGAAACAGTCATCAGCATGTTGTACAGGTACATTCACATGGGTACAAACAGTCATCAGCATGTTGTACAGGTACATTCACATGGGTACAAACAGTCATCAGCATGTTGTACAGGTACATTCACATGGGTACAAACAGTCATCAGCATGTTGTACAGGTACATTCACATGGGTACAAACAATCATCAGCATGTTGTACAGGTACATTCACATGGGTACAAACAGTCATCAGCATGTTGTACAGGTACATTCACATGGGTACAAACAGGCATCAGCATGCTGTACAGGTACATTCACATGGGTATAAACAGTCATCAGCATGTTGTACAGGTACATTCACATGGGTACAAACAGTCATCAGCATGCTGGACAGGTACATTCACATGGGTATAAACAGTCATCAGCATGTTGTACAGGTACATTCACATGGGTACAAACAGTCATCAGCATGCTGTACAGGTACATTCACATGGGTATAACCAGTCATCAGCATGCTGTACAGGTACATTCACATGGGTACAAACAGCCATCAGCATGTTGTACAGGTACATTCACATGGGTACAAACAGTCATCAGCATGTTGTACAGGTACATTCACATGGGTATAAACAGTCATCAGCATGTTGTACAGGTACATTCACATGGGTATAAACAATCATCAGCATGTTGTACAGGTACATTCACATGGGTATAAACAGTCATCAGCATGTTGTACAGGTACATTCACATGGGTAAAAGCAGTCATCAGCATGTTGTACATGTACATTCACATGGGTATAAAGAGTCATCAGCATGTTGTACAGGTACATCCACATGGGTATAAACAGTCATCAGCATGTTGTACAGGTAAATTCACATGGCTATAAACAGCCATCAGCATGTTGTACAGGTACATTCACATGGGTACAAACAGTCATCAGCATGCTGTACAGGTACATTCACATGGGTATAAACAGTCATCAGCATGTTGTACAGGTACATTCACATGAGTATAATCAGTCATCAGCCTTTTGTGATAATACTCCTTGAACAAGAAGGAACTTTACAAAGATTAATTGGTCATAATACATTATGCAAGATTATGTACTGAACACTTGAAACATGACATTGTGATCAACAGTGAGGACAGTTCTTTTCTGGTATAGTGCGAACAAACAGTTCCAGAGTTTCCTCTGCAACTCCACATATTCGTAAATCATGGTCCAATGATGCATTCAAACAGGCCAGAACATTTCGGAAGAAAGCCGAAACGTAGTTTCGACGACATCCTGCCTTGCATAAGATCTTAAATGCCAAGGCTCGATGCCCAATGAGAAAGTATGTTTCCAAACTAAATTCACGCGCTCTGATTTCAAAGGTGTTGAACATAACACAAAGAATAAAAGACAAATGTTCAAACTTTGCCGCCAACCGTTCGCAAGACGTTGATAATTTATTCACTTCCTCTGGGAACAGCATGATACGTACTTCCAACAGTCAAAATTCTCAGCTTTGCTTTTCAAAAGCCTGGCGTCTTAAATGTTGCAGCTTCATGATCAAAACTCTGACAAATATTTCTTACATCTCAGATGAAATGTGTGCTGTTGTGAAAGGTATGACTGAGGTGTGTGTTTCTTGTAAATAAACTAATGGAAATGTGTGGTGGATGAGGCGGAACTGACGCGTTTTTGTACATAAGAATCTGATTGAGGTGTTGTGAGTCACAAAAGGTGAGGAAGATGTGTTCGTTTTGAGGAAACTGACATGGCATTCCCAAAGGTGCTTCCACGACGTCCCCACGCCCTTTGGCACCCCTTTGTAGACTATAATTGACACCCCATGGACATTACCCCAGAAGACTCCACTAGGCATTCCCCCAACAGATGTCATTTCCCTAAGACACTCCACTTGTTAGTCCCCAAGCAGATGTCATTCCCACAAGAGACTCGACTTGTCACATCCCCAGGAGACATCACTTGTCATTCCCCGAGGAGACTCCACTTGTCATTCGCCCAGGAGACTCCTCTTGCAATTTCCACGTAGACATGACATGACGCTACATGGCATGACGCTACATGGCATGACGCTACATGGCATGAAGGGTAAAACGATACTTCACAACTGAATTCGTTTGGTGGTGCTACACGTCTCTAATACACTACATACCTTCAGCACTGTTATTCAACAGATGCCAACCCAAGTTCTGCAGAAAATGAAACAAACACAAAGCTACTAAATCAAGCAGAACAGCTTCATTTGAACCACTGTCAAGGAGAAACACTCGCTGGTGGAACTTGAGGGGAAGTTAAGGGGATACTGACTTAAAAGATGGCAACTTCCCGTAAGTGGCCACGTATATTGACAAAACCTGAAATGGGTCATTCGAAAGGCCATGAGGCTGGTCACATATTTAGATCTTCATCATGTAGATAGAGTTTGCCTTGTGACACCGTCCTATATTATGCATGATAGCACATGTCCCGTGTAACCTGTCTATCTGACGGCGTATTTAGGCCAAAGACTGCAACACATTGTCACTTCGACAGCTCACTGCACTACCCAACAACCCGGGTTAAATCTGCAGATAACGCACTTTAACATCGCCACACAGTGCATTATCCAACAGCACGGGTTAAAGCTGTAGATATATCGTACAATGATAAGGTTTAGTTGGTAAAATGGGAAGAGAGTTAACCTTAAACCATGCAGGAAGGAGACAGATACATCTGGCCTTTCCATTACTGGAAAAGTAACACCCTGGATCAATAGATATGTTTAACAGATATAAGGTTAAATCTAAAACAGACCCGTATCTGCTTTACTGATACCGGTGTTTCATAGCAAGGAAACTGCCAACGGCAAAAACGTCCACTAATACCCATAATGGAAACAACAAGTTCTCACTTTATACTTCAGTCATTTATGCATCTTTTGATCTTAAAACCAGTCGTCAGAAGACACACCTACAATTTTCAAATCTCGATTTAAAGTCTACCTATCAGATAATACGTCAATTCTGATAGTATATTCACAGAAAAAACTTCCTTGTCACAGTGTGATAGCGGGAATTGCGTGCTTGACGTTTCAAACAGTTTCCCCTTTACGAAATAAGGCATTAATTACCATTAATTACTTAACCGGCAATTTCCGTTTACAAATGACAGTCAAAAACTGTATGATTATGATTGTGGCATCACGAAAGCACAAACAAATAAAATGACATGCCTTAATGTGGATACGTAGTATGCAAAAGATCGAAGTAAAACTACCCTCATTGTTGTATGCACAACATCTTGTTTGTACAAGTAAATGTGCACTGACTTTACAAATGATGTCATGTATCCATCACACAACAGTTCAAACGTAATCGCTCTTCGATTAATCTTGGTAAACAAGGAAAATAGAGTCCCATGAAAGTCACGTGGCATATATTGTACCCTTAGTCGTTATACGGAAGAAGAGCGCCACGAACTCACAAATGTTACCAGTGACACCAAAACAAGGAAATCGTACATGAGATTCCAACGTTTAGCACGAGACAGACCAAGAAATACATTTTAACAAACATTTCCCGACCTCCCAATGCTACACATACCGGGTTTGTTTTCTTTTTCACATAAGCATATATACTGAACACAGTGGGATACAGAAATCGCACACATTGTTTAGGATATTGAGGTGTCAGTTTTGAACGGGGTTACTGAAGCTGTTAGTGATTATATCAATATATCGGGGCGGTGGGTTTCTTTTATTGCCTTTGGCAAATGAAAGCTGACATTAATGATTCAACAGATTGAAATATTGGCGTTGGACAAAATAGTTCCTAATAAACATTTTACAATCACTTAATTAATTGAATGAGTGCAGGCGCAGACACGATTATGCATGATGTGTGTTATCAAAAGGCACTGATGTATTTCCTTGTTTCAGTTACCTGTTGCCTGGCTGTCAGCCTTTAGTTGGGTTACACATAACCGAATGTAAAATGCAACTGTTATTATGAAACTGGCCCCACGATTGTCTGGATTAACCCCATCGTGAAACATGCGTGGTACGGTTCTGTACCACGTCAAGGTGAACCTTACATGTTTCTGCTGGGAATATCAAATGTGTTTTGACACTGTTACAAGAATATTCTTTTTTGGGTCAGATTGTTTAGAGTTTTCAGTATGGATTGTGGGTCACTTTCTACATCATATATGTTCAATGGCAATACGTATGGTATTTTTAGCGGAATTTCACATTGATAGACCTCCTGTTACCTGCCCCTGGTAATCTATTGTTTACTTCCTGTTCGCGAATGTTCTGACTAAATGGTGATACAGCCAAGCTTTGCTCGAATGTTCCCGACACTGTGTTAGAATAATAAAGGCTGGTTGTTGTGCTGACGATCACACACGGACTTACACTCGGACTTTTCATCTGGAGTTCTGCCTCTGCCTATCATCATCTGTCTGTCAATATCGATTGTCTGCCTTCGTCTACATCATCATCGTTTGACACAGTTTGTTTGACCGGGATGTATTCTCCGTTACAACACAAGATCAACACAGAATACAGTTTGGATCAGAAACCGGATATGACAGAAGTATTTTAACACTATGTAACACCATGTAACACCATGTAACACCATGTTCATCTAGTATTTCCCATCTATAATAACTTATGTAATTGCCAAGTTAATGCAATAAAACTTTATAACAGCCAGGTTCTGTCGAGATATTAGTTCTCATGCAGAGTACCGTTGTCGTACCATATAACCCAAATCATATGGAGTCTATTCATTGGAGTTACTGTGTTTCAAAATTCAAATTGCCGTTACCCACTTACATGTTTCACATCCAGACAAGAAAAGACGCGGACTCTTGGAAAAGACTCATCATGAATCGTACATGACAAAAGCTTGTGTATGTTCTTCATGAAAAGGGTACGGGTCTTAAATTGTTTATAGTTCTTTCTGGTATGTATTCAAAGGTCAAGGCTTGTGTCAAGGCGAAAGAAGGTAGAACATATAATTTTAGTACTTCCGCTGGTGTTCCACAGGTATGTATGTTAAGCCCTGTTCTCCTTATAAACGAGCTAGAGGCAGAATTTGAACAGGGCGAATTGAGGAGAATTTTCGTTCAGGAAACGCGAAGGAAACATTATTATAAGAATCCGTCTGCTTGAACCTGTTTCAAATGCTCGCATCCACCGACACAAAACTTATCACATCTTTGTCGTCGTATTTGAAAAGAAACTTACCAATCTGATATCGCTGTGAATTGTGTAATCATTCGATCCGCGTTGCTGTGACAGTTGGTATTATTGCTGCAAATTTCGTAACAAAATGGTGGTCAAAATCTATCGCATATGTAGGCATAATTCATGATATCGGAACATAGTCCCTCCTTTTGGCTCTCCGCTTAAAACAGCTTGCCACGTGTAAACATCAGCCCAGTCCAGAAAATGTTTAGGTATGAAGTGGTCTTATATTTCTTTAAAAAAAATCTAAGATTTTTATAGGTTTCTCACTGGACAGAAACACTGTGGATATTTCTTACCGAGAATCAGGGAACTGAACCTGTTCAGTTACTGGATAACAAAAGACACATGTGTCCAGAGGAGATAAAACACATGCTTGACACAGATATCTTGATCCACAAATACGGGAAGCACATGCACCTCATGTGGATCGGCGTATCTGAGCGATAAGTACAGGGAGCACATGCATCTCATGTGGATCGGAGTATGTGAGTGATAAATACAGGGAGCACATGCATCTCATGTGGATCGGAGTATGTGAGTGATAAATACAGGGAGCACATGCATCTCATGTGGATCGGAGTATGTGAGTGATAAATACAGGGAGCACATGAATCTCATGTGGATCGGCGTATGTGAGCGATAAATACAGGGAGCACATGCATGCCATGTAGATCGGGGTATCTGTGTGTAAAAAGTTCAGGGAGCACGTGCATGTCACGTGGTTCGGGGTGTATAATAGGGGAATAGGGGTTCAATTCATTGCCAGAAATACTCCCACTTGTGTGTATCTACATATATGCACAAAAGAGCAGTGTGTTACACTGGGTGTAAGCAGAACAAAGTCCAGGAACAGTTTGGAGATGACAGTGGTATCTGTCCGTGGTGTTGCTGGAAGATGACTAAAGGTGGCCCGACACTATACCTTCCCATTCAGTCATCGTTGTTTAGTTTACAACTCAACCAACCTTGGCAGCTATATTATACAGGGGCAGACAGCCACGAATGTGACGCCACCTACTGACACACAGGATCCTCCCAACCTCTCACGTCAGTAACTTTTACAATTCACTTTTACATATACTTCTGCTAATAATTACTTGTCAAATATTAATATTGCTTTAATCTGACAATTGGTATCGCAAGTCATCGAGTTGTATTAGTGGTGAAAATAATGGTACACTGGTGAAAGAAACATTATAAAAGATACTCGAGGGAAAAAACAAACTTTTGGTGTATCAGAATCCGTTCAGGTCTTATACGATTTCTCTGATGGTTGTTAATTGTCTACCGTGTAGGTGATCATTGGAACGTTATGCTCACGAGAAATAGTTTGTTGAAACATCGTAAGCACCTTTCACCTGTAACGAAGTTTCGCGTCTCCAAAGGATCCTAAATGCAGTAACCTTGATCTTTCTCCATGGGAGCATCTCACTTGTTTCTGGCAAGAAAAGGACACTTACAAGATCTTCGAAACCACAACCAACATATCATGACATCAAGAACTTTTTTTATATATATAGAATGTGGATTCACTGAAGTTCCAGTCAAAATCCATACTGTGGAAAAAAAACAGTGGATATTCAATCGTTTTCACAATTAGGCACGGTTTGCAGAGATTCGAGATTAGGCTATGAACACATCCGATATTAATCTTATATTGGAACAATAAAAAAAATAATCGAAAAGGGTGAGTGACCGAACGGTGCTGCTCATTAATCATGCGACACAATATTCATGGGGCAAGGTCGAACACGAATCGAAACAATTAGTTGAAACGTGTGATCAAGATCGGACCTGGCTCGAACCATATAAAAGGTTGGGCACTGAGCAAATGGTGCGAGCTCTGCTTGTGGCGGAAGCCACTCCATGTCACTCAGTCGAGTGGTGAAGTTGTATTCAGAGAGATGGGCTGAGACAGATTACAACCCAAGTGAGTTTACTTGGTGTTGCGTATATCTGTGGATTTGTCTGTGCCTGTACCTGAATGTGATGCGTTTAGATAGAGTCCATCGTCTTGACTTAGCATCCTAAAACGGACCAAGCGGGTAGAGAGTCAGAGCAAACTACCCCCTACCATCCCCCAGCATCTCAGCATGGTAGCACAAAAAAACCCAGCACAAGTCTGGGCTAGTACAAGCAGTCTACACATGCAGACGCACGAAGTCGTAATGAGCGAGATAATCTGTAGTGCGACATTAAACACGATTTCACCTGGCGTCAAAAAGGAAGGTTAGCAGTTGTATGCATGTTGACGCATGACAAATAATGATCTAATCTGTATTTTGGTTATCTGAAAAAGTTAAACTGATAATGCTCTGAAGCTCACCTAAACATTTTGAAAATTATAAAGGCTATGTTTAATATCAGATTTGATGTCTTGTCATGCAGATCACATATTCAATGCGTTTTCCTTACCACAGAAGAATTAAATAAAAAGTGAAAAAAATGGTCAAACACAGGAAATGGTGAAACACTGGTGATGCTTACTGCGTTTCGCAGACTTCAGTAACAGTGACACATGGTGACACAGTAGGGGTCATCATGCCTTTTGACTATGACTGGTTCCAACTAATTCATTGGGTGTGGTCAGTACACTGGCAGGAAGTGGGACCGATATAGTATGGTAGAAATATTGCCGATCTCAGTCAAACAGCAATCAAACAATGACCTTTACACTATAGGAGTCAATACTGAATGTAATTATACCGATCAATAGATCAGGTTTTCACTCTGGGAAAAATAGGTTAAAATTCAGCACCCTGGATGAAGAAACACAAAACCTTTCATGTTTTTTTGTTGAAATGTTTATTCCAACACCTGCGACAAAATGTACCATATAATGATACTCAATACATAAATATAATTAACAACACTCACCCAACACTTTCATTCAGCCATAACACAGACGAAGTGATAAAACATTTTGTCTAAAGACAAATTAACACTACAGTCACATACTGGCAATCATAAAGATGCAGACAATGTACATCATTTTGAGACAACTAAATATTTCATTAATTATCTTGAAAAGGAAATGAAAGCTACTGTCCTGATCATTCACGAATACTTGTTTTATCTGGATATAATCATACCAGACATCTTGAAAAAGACACTACTGAAGAAGGCAATTACATCAAGGCTTCTTTTCATTGGAAATTGTTTATAGATATTATGCACAGTATTTACACATTGTAATTATAACCATCTCTAATAAATATGCACCTGTAATACATATGTACCACCTCCACGCTTGGTAATTCTACAAAATGCAATGTGCCTTCCATTGATATGTGCTGTCTCAACAGGATATAGCACAAACAGTAAGAATGGTAAGTGACACAATGTTGTATAATGATTGGTAAAATTTCTAAATAGCTTTTTGTATAAAATTATTTTCATGAAACTGGCTTTTTTCTCACAGGTTTTTAACACTACTATACACAAAGTGTGGACTAAATAATAAGTTCTGTTCCAGTCAAATGAGAATGCATTAATGCTGAAAACCATGATTGAGTTTTTTTTCATAAAAATCAAACGTTTGGTTGGCTCGGTCACAAAATACAGGCACAGCATGATGAGGTTGGAGCAGAGATAGTAACTGGATAATTGTCCATCTATTAAAGTATTGGCGCTTTGTGAGACTCACCTCACATTGATATATTCATTCTATCATTCCCTCATTCACATGAAAAAAATTGTGAATGTCATAATCTCAATCTTGTACTGTTTTCATTGTTAGATCATGAACATGACTTACGTAGGCCAGCTTAGAAGATGATGTGAATAGGGTTTAGTTCAAAGTTCAGGATAACATACCTTAGCACAAACAAATACCTCTTTTACAATCATTACCTGATTTGACCTTAATGTATTAACTTACATGTGTGATGAACATTTTTCTCTCAAAAATACTGCAAGATGTTATATTCTAGTTTTGATATTGTCATCTGAGTCACTGCTAGGTCAGCTTTCATTTACTTGGTAGTTTGGAATAAGGTCATCTTTAAAGAACAAACCAAGATAACAGCAAATATATGCCATCATTGACAGTTTCAATCTTGTTATGAAAGACTGTGACACTTTCCTTCTCCCTGATACATCGAGAATGCTGCTAAAGAAACCTAAACTCCAGATTAGTTCGCATTCAGCGAAGCAGCAAGGCTTTGGCAGTGAGCAATTTACAGTGACACTGAACACGACTGACTGATGTATGTTCAGTCCTCTTCATCATCACTGTCTTGTATACCCATCTCCCGTTCTCTCTGTGAGATATCGAAGTGGAAGTCGAAAGCATATTCCTTGTATTGATTGGCATGTGTTACCATGGATTCCTTCCTGTCCTTGTCATAGCGCTGAACCTGTGGAGGTAGAGTTATCAATCTCTGCTTAATTTCTGTGTGATTCCAACATTACAAGGTCAGCACTGTCCTAGCTATATTCAATTAACACTGGATTCACATTTTATTAGAACCATGGACTCTTGGGGTCTTGTCTTGCATGAGACATCACACTTATTGGAAGACAATATGTCATAAGTCACTAAGGTAGCCTTAGTGCAATGTTCAAGAATGGGAGTTAAGGTAAACCATAGTAAAGGTTGCTTCGTGAAAGGAGCCCTGTTCAACAAGGGCATGGTTAGCCCTGTTATAAGATTAAGAGATCAAAATTAGTGGTGAAAAGATGAGTCCCAGAAACCTGTGGTGTGGTTTCCATTCCAGACTCACTATCGTCATGTGTCTAGGTTCTTGTCACCATACTTGAGCTAATAGATTCCCCAAAGTGGTTAACGTCCTGCATCAATTCAAGGTTTACTCCTGCATCACTTAGATATGCTGTGATATAACTACAACAGTACCGAAAGTTGTCTAAACCTCACCCTGTATACAATACTGCAGTGCTATATAGGTGACGAAGACAATATTCAGCTTACCTGACAAAGAAAATCAGCTCCAGTTCCCTGTATATTGAGTCTTGTGGTTTCATTGAACAACTGCTCTGGTGATGCCACATCATGAACGCCATTACTATCGAAAAACTGGAAACAAAATTGTGAGAACATATACATTATTTGTTGATAGTGAGATGATGGAGAACAACACCATACTTTACACTCAGATCAGAGCGCTTAGTACATAAAACTCTTAAATAAACATATTCATCTTCTTGTGATTTCAAAATCCACATGAATAAACAACATACATAGGTGAACAACATATAGTGGGCTTATATGTAAAAGGGTTGATGACCTGTAGACTTAACCACATTATACTGAAAACAGTGAAAGTAGGTGTAGCAATGATCTGTTCTGCCTCGGCTGGGTGCATGTTTTACCTACCCTTGTGACGTTGCAGCAGTCTCGGTACAGGAACTCCATGGCCTTGGGATGAACCTGGTCCACAGCCTGACTCACATCGATCACATACACCCGATCTTTGTGCCACAACATGTTGAACTCACTCAAGTCGGCATGCACTATGCCACATTTCTGCTGTAAGTCCCACATGATCTGAAACATCAAACATATCTTGGTGACATCTGAACAAAGTGAAAGAATGGTACTAGATGTACAGGTGACTGGACAGAGAACATCAAAACTAGTTTTAAATGTGAAAAAAAAGAGAAAAAATATCAGTTAGTTATCCATCACCACTCCTAGCTAGAGAATGCAATTTCAAAATTTCAATGGTTGGTTGGTTTGTTGTCAAAAGCCGTACTCAGCAATATTCCAGGTGTATGGTGGTGATCTGTAAGCAAGTGAATCTAGGCCAGACAACCCAGCGATTAACATATATGAGCATCCATCTATGAAGTTGGGATATGATGACATGTGTCGACCAAGTCTGCGAGCCTGACCACCTGATCCCATTAGTTGCCTCTCAAGACAAGCATGCATTTTAGTGCAGATCTTCATAGGTCTTTATATTTAGAAAATGATAAAAGAAACTAAACAGACCATAACATTTGCTCAATTAAACAACAAAACAAATTAAAAGACCTCAGAGCCAAAAAGGCTTTCAGACATCACCTTAGCCATACAGAAGACTTGTTTGTATACAGTTGAACTATGCTATCTTAACTATGGAAGGACTGAGAGATCCCAGATATCTCACTATGACACAGGTTGTGTGAGGTCTGATTAATGCCTAAAGCTGTAGCTATTTGAAGCTACTAAATGAATTGGTGGCAATATTTCCAAAACGTGCAATTCATGTACACTGAAATGTGGCCTAACAGTTTCAGCTCCTGAAATTTCTTTAGCTATACTTTATCATTAAATAAACACAGTATGAGATATTAAGAACTAAGAAATATTACCTTCTTTGTTTGAGCATATGCATCTTCAAAGTCTGCAGATGACAGTCTTGCATCCTTGAGTTTAGGAGCCGATATTCCATCCTCTCCAATGAACGACATGACAAGAACATGTTGTTTCCTTACCACCACATGGGGACAGGGGAGATCAAACTTCTTCATCCTTGAGAATGTGGAAATGTTTACTATAAGTGTAATGCAGTATACCTGTTGCATAACATACTGCATGTATCCTTACAAAGCTTTAATAGATAACAAGCTTCATAATAACTCAATTACAGAACACACATAAAAGAATCATACAATAACATTCTCCACATTCCATAAATATAACACATGAACATGGAAAGAAGTGCTAAATGCAATTCATACCAACCTTAACATAGGAGTTATTTCCCTTTATTTTATGCAGCAGTAACACTTTTTCACAGTTAACACAAAATACAACAGACTATAAATGCAGTTCATACCAACGATATATGGGATGTATTTCCCCTTATACAGCTGAAACAATTCCTCAAAGTTAACATAATATACAACAGACTATAACATTACCTGTTGAGATTGAAAGCTTCTTTGTTGGCCCACAGTTTCATTATTTTCCGTGGGTTCTGTTTCTTGAAGTCATCTTTGAAAAACCTAGGATCCCCATGGACATACTGTTCCCGATTCTTGAACTCATTCAGTGTAGTCTTAAACACTTTTATAGCACACTCCTTGGGTATATCCTGCCCCTCCATGCTAAAACAGATACATTAAGACTAATCATACTAAACGGTTACTTAGTACTTAAATATTTCTACATGTTGATTGTTACCCATAACATTCTATCATTCCTGTCAAATATTTTCCAACATTATCCAGTGGCACCCTTTTCAATAAAACTTATCAAAATATTTCAGTACCTGTTACTACAATACTCAACTTACAAAAAAATCACCATAGAAAGGATGTTTTATATAAATATTCGTAACAGCACCACTAACCTGCCACCAAATGCATGAAAGACAACAGACTCCTTCCCACCACTGATGGTGCCAGATATTGAATCCAACCATCCATTGTTGACCAGCTTGTACATGAGTAGTCGAGTCCGGGGATCTACAGCATGCTCCTGTCACATGGAATAGAAGCATAAATATATACCAACAAACCAATACTGTGACAGATATTACCAAACCACTAATGTATCAAACATGACTATTAAAACTGCAATTATGACAAACATTCTTGATAAGTGTTTCACGCCACACTGAAATAATAGTCTGGACCAGGCAATCCAGTGATCAACATCATGAGTCTTGATCTACGTAACTGAGATACGATGGTCAACCAAGTCAGTGAGCCCGACTGAGCGATCATGTCAGTTGTCTCATGACAAACATGGGTTTTTGAAGACCTATTCTAGCCCAGATCTTAATGGGTTAAGGTTATTATGAAAAAGAATCTTACAGATAGAAGACTGTGCATAGAAGAGATGAGGCAGACTCTTACAAGTATTACTGTCTTGCTATTGGGGAACTATTCACTCAAAGTCCATACCGAAGTCACCCTGATGAAACTGACACATTTGTCCTCAGTGTATGGGTATAAGAGCATAAGCATACATACAGCCGTAGAGTGCTCCTTCTTCTCATGCAGCTTCTCTCTGTGCTTGTCCTCCTTCTGTGAGTGAGCCTTCAGCTTGTTGTACACATGGTTGGGCAACTGCATGTCCATGCCCTCACCATCTCCAGACCCGAAACCTGGAGGGAACTGAAAAACAGAAAGGAGATGTAAGCTGGAGGACTAAGGACAAATGACAATACATAATTGTGAGACTGTTTTTTTCACCCTTGTTTTATCATTGTTACTATAACTCATGCCATTATTATGTCACCATATCAATGAAACTGTCAAGCTGAGGCCTCAAATGTGTCATGAACTAATGTCAGTACCCTTACCACTGAAACTAAAAACCTTGTCAGCAATTTAAAGACACCAAGACAATAGACTTAAAAATTCAATGATTTAGAACCTGGAAGCAGTTTTGTTGACATGGATGATCACAAACTGATTGATATGTGAACTTCCATGAAAATAAAAAGTAGGAAATTAGAGTGAGAAAGTTTACTTTCACACCACAACAGATGGGCCAGGTCATTGACAAATATTTCAGGATGCAATGGTGCATATTAAAGTTTTTTAGCAGATTGTTACACTGATGGAACACAAATGTATGATTCTATATCACCAATGTTGTGTATTCACCAATAAAGGTAAATCTGTAACTCAACCCACTATATATCAGGTGCCGACATATAAGATATGCTCAGCCCTGATGTTACACAAAACCAAACTTGGCAGAACTTCCTACCATCATCATCTTCTCTGCATTGCGCCTGCCACAGATTGCCTTGTCATGCTTAGTAGTGATGTTCTTCCCAGTACCTGTGTATCCTTTAGGACCAATTTTAGGACTTTTCTTATCTGCAACAAAATGAAAATAAATAACTATACACCTTACACAAGCAACCAGGAATTTTAGCTTGCTGACATTTCTCGACAGTAAATCTTTGGCGACACTTGAAAATCTGATCACATGCTTTTCATTACTTGTAAGTACTAACATTACTGCTGGCATTCCATAAGGTTCTTTCTCTACATGTATATTATATCCTAAACAGATGATAATGCCACATACTTCAACAAAAACAAACTACCAGCTTCACAGAGTAAATACTAAATAGCAAACAAACTGAAACAAACATCATGCTTAATATTATTCAGTATCACATGCATCAACTGTTTCTTTGACATCTTTCATCTCAGAAATGAACACTGACTGTTTCTTACTTAATGCACCACTCTACAATTTTCCAGGTATGTCATGACGTTTTGTTTAATTATTGAGTCTGGACCAGATGATCCAGTTATCAACAGCATGAGCATCAATCTATAAAGTCAGGATTCAATGACTTGTGTCAACAAGTCACCGGTTCACATTATGACATGCATGAGTTTCTTAAGATAAATTTACACCCGGATTTTCATGGGCCTAGAAATGAACAGAAAGCAAAATGGGGGATAAAGATTACTGCAGCATAATGTGACCAGTTTAAAGCCCTGAGTTCCAAACCTAAAAATGAAACATTTTTAACAAATGCTGAAAAATACTAAGACAAGACACATGTGCAGGTGGGAGTTTTACTACATCAGCATGAGTGAGTGAGTGAGTGAGTGAGTGAGTGAGTGAGTGAGTGAGTGAGAGAGTGAGTGATTGAGTGAGTGAGTGAGTGATAGCAATATCTATGCAATATCACAGCATGGGATACCAGAAATGAGCGTCACACATAGTACCCATGTGGTGAATCAAACCCGGGTCTTCACCATGAAATGTGGGCACTCTACCCATTAGGTTTACCCATTAGGCTGCCCCTTCATCAACATAAACAATCTCACAAACTTACCCCAGTTATTTTTCTCTGGTGGGTCTCCATATTCATCACTATCATCCTCTTCCTCCTCATATACTGGGTGTCTTGTCTTATAGTTGTCAAATGTTATTTGCACTGAAACATCAAAAATATAGGTTACAATTTCCTTCATCAATTGAGAAGAACATATTTCAGGTATTCGATATTCTTCTTCATCGAATAGGAAACTGGGGTGATTTCCCCACAAACAAAATATTCTGAAAATGCCTGGATTTCAAATGGTCATAAGATGCAACAATTCAGGCCATGACCTTGTAGCTACAGACTAGCATTCACAAAACTCAAGTCAATGGTCTTGGCATATGGAAAGCACATGATTTTGAACATTGCAAGGTTTGTGGCTAATCTTACCTTTGTTAGTTCCATTAAATTTTTCCTGCTCTTTTTGAAGCATTTTGTTATGTTCTCTGTCAAACTCCAGTTGCAACATGCGGGCAATTAGTTCATCACTTGTACCCTCATTGTCTGTAGCTATACCAGCAGCTGCCAGAATCTCTGTCACTTCATCTTCCGTCATATCAGGAACAGCAGCTGCAGCAGCTTCTTGTCTAAATCAAAATCAAAATAACTAACTGAAAGCCCCTTGATATTTCATAATGAGTGTTTGGCAATTTGTTACAAATACCTCAGCATTAAGGCATATCAGATTGGAAACTGCTATCAATCATTATGCATAAATTATATATTCAAAGGTTAGTGAAAAATCTGCATAATAAACAGTAATGCTTAAAACTGATAGTATTCAGTCTAGATAGATTTCAAAGTTACTGTTCCTGGCTGTTTGTTTTCATATTCAGAAAGAATGCTGCTTGCTGATACGTAAACCAGTAACAGATTGTGAAACGACAAATCAGTTTGATTTTGGCTCTTGATGATCAAGCAATCCTCTCACCCTTTATCTTTTTGTTCTTTCTTCACAGGACCTAAATCTGGCCACCCTTCCTTCTCCTGAAGATCTGCTGCCAGCTGTTCACTCATCACTTCTTCCAGAGAGCAGGCAACAACCGGAGGACTCTTACCCCATGGAGCTGACTTCTTTGCCCAGGGATTAGTGGATGGGGTGATGGTTTGGGATGGGATTGGATTTTCAGAAACTGTTCCTTCCATAGTTTTTGATATGATTGGTGATGCTTGATGCTTGCTGCGATAAAAAAACATGTTTTTCTTACACTCTAATATATCATGTACTATTCAAATTGTACTCTACACTGTTTTACAGGGCAATGCAAATGTAACAGCAAGATCTATGTCCCTAATGGAAAAAGTCAAAAGGGGTTAGTGACAAGGGTTTGAGTGGCACCCTTTAGACCTTTTGTGGCTGTTTTCACCTATGTTGTCAGAATTGCTTTAGAAACTTCATTTCCCTATCATGTTAATACAGTATTTTTGTATACCTAATTCTCAGACATGCCCGCGGTTGCTGATACATCAGTTTGGCAACTTTGATGATGTTAAACATCTCTTTATAAGCTGACAAATGACACTGACAATCAACATGGATGTTTGAAAAACAGGAGTCATTTGAAAAATTAGACAGGGCAGATGATGATTTATACCCAAAAATGTCCTATATTTTGCCGGACAAATGGATGACACCTATGTACAAACCACGTGTAGTGATGACATATCTAGCTGTTACATTTTCACAAGATATTGTGATGACATTTGGATATCAGTCATTGCCCCAGAAAACAACAGTTTGAACAGATCTGAAACTGAAAGCTTGCTCGGTATCATAAAAGCTAATAAGCAAGTATGACTGACAGAACTAACACAACAAAATAACAATTCATTCAAAGAGATGTCATAATTTAGACTATACCTTGCTTGAATGTTGATGGATGAAACGGTCGTGAAAACTGGCTGATTTACAAACTCCACGACAGAAAGATCTGTTCCAAACTGATACTTGGAAATCAAAATTGACGGGCTTAGCTTTCTGTAAACGTTTTGGACTTAACTTTACGTTTTATGATATTGCCGTCAGAGAACAAACTTTTATAAACAGAATTACAACCAAAACTAAAAATAAACTATATCAAACAGGAAATGTCGTCCGCTTGTGAAATTCAATAAACTACTTTCCCGCAAACTTATCATTAGCTGTCTGTGCAGAATATAGTGACATTGGGACAGTGTAACTAAACTACTATTTCTATTTCATATAAAATATTAACATACAATTTTTGTTGTATTACATTTATTTCAAGATCTAATCCTTGTGTATATAGAAAATTGGTATGGGTATTTTTTATCAAATATAGTATGGCTTATTAAGTGTATCCTTTTCAGTCTTCCGGTTCTGGTAAAACCCGGACTACATTTAACCTTAAAACAAAGGAGAAGAAAATAAACGATTGGAGTTTATCGACTCCGCTATTTTTGTAATTTGATAATACGATGTGAACAAATGTTCTCTAAACTGTTGTTCCCATTTAGCGTACACGTATTTCGGTGTTAAACGTGTCATCCACTTTATCGGTCGTGTCAGGTTATAATGTTTCGACCCGTGTTAGTAAATACTGAAAAGAAGTACCAGCGGGAAAATATAAATATTCACCGTCGACAGTTACATATGTAAACATAACAAAAAAAAGTGGATGCTGCTGAATATAGAATTGTGTAAATATTTCCGCCAAATCATTATTGCTATTAAATAACATTCGTGTTAATTATGTACTGATTATTGATATAGAAGGTCGAGCTTTGAATTTAAAAAGAAGAATCAGAAGCAGAAGATACTCAGTTCCTGTCCTGTGTAGACCAGCCGAGGTAGTTTTTGTAGACGAATCATCCGCCTTTTTAAAAATCTCCCATTCAAACACCGTCGCATCTGTGATTTACGTACGTTGCTTTACGATAATGGAAATGGAGGTGATAAGATTTTCGTAGAATTGACGACAGAGTGAATTCCACAAAGGTTTGCAAATAATACAATTATTTATCAAAAGTTCCGTTTAGCCCATGTATCAGTTCACTTTTTGAATCCATATTCACATACACATTCAAAGCATCTATAGCATTTAATATGTTTATCAGTTGTTTTTATTGTTTACAAAACCATACTCTCATTGTCTTATTAATGCCAAATAATAATATAATATATAATCTCTCATGTCCATTGTAATGAATGACCTTTATGTCACACTACAATGTTCTGGTCTATGATCGATTCGCTGGAGCCCTTGCCCTAACCATTAAAACATATCTTTAGATCATAACAAGGACCCCAGTCTTTCAATCTATTCTTGATTTCACACATGCCAGTGCATCTGCATGTCCACATTTCCAGTGCAAAAATACTGACATCTGATTCAGAAAAAAACATATTCTCTGTTGTAGGGCTTTGAAAAAGTATGGTTAGCAGCAAGTTACAATGGAGAAGCTAAAAACAGATGAGCAGATATGTCTTGGCAGCAGCGAAGTGTTCAGCAATGCAGAGTTCTATCATTTAAGAAACTGCTTGGTGGAGATCATTGAGGAGGTCAAATTGCGAAGGGTACAGTGTGCATAATATTACATGGCCTTACTTTAGCATGATTCATGATAATACTGATGTTCATATTTTTCATGATAATTCTACAGATTCTGATTCAAACATTCAAACATGTCAAGACATAGGTCTGTTTTTTTCAAGATCATAATATTTTGATCTTTCATATGGAAGCATAAAAAAACACACAAGTCATATCATGTAAGTAGGTGTTAACATTGTTTTATCTTTTCAAACCTCATCATTTGTTTTAGCTTATGACAGGACCATTGAAAAGACTTGAAGGATTTATCTTATCTCATTGCTTTCAGTGCAGTGCTAATCTACAAGGATGAATGCCTTTAAAAACAAAGACAACAGCAAATTTGAGTAAATCACAATTTTTAACAAAACATCAGTTTACTTAACAAGGACATTTAGTACTAAATCCTAGATAAAATGTGCAACAATACACAACAGCAGGTATGTTTCTGTAGGGCAATGATGCCGAGAGTGAGCAGAGGATCAAGCTATTGGTCAATGAGAAGTATCAGCTGGAGAGGAGATGTGTAAGTGCAGCAGTACATTTGGTTAGCAGTGCATGTTGCTGGTGTTCTGTTTCCGTTATGGTAAGTTATGTGTATTGGAGCATTGTCAACATAAGAATTTTAGTGATAAAAATAGTTCCTGAAAATTTAATTTATTATCATATGTAATATATAAATGGTATTTGACAATTTGTGGTAATTTCTATATATCTGTAAAAGAGTTTAGCCAGTGTTGTGATGAAGCATTAAATCTGGAGACTCACTAATTTTCTAACTTTGAATGTTTGTGTTATTGCAAGGTACATGATATGCCTAGCAAGGGAATTGCTTTCATAGATACCTCACATGAAATTACGTTTGATGTGTGTAGTAAGAGAATATGTTCCTATTACATCTGGTCTAGAAGTGTTACATATTAAGATATCCATAATTTTATGTAAGTGTAAGAATACTGTTATGAGTTTGTTTGAGGCATAGGTGTTAATTATGGACGATGTCTGGTGATATAATCGTGATTGATGACTCTACACTGTGTTCATTAATTTGACGGATGGTGGTGTAGCCTAATGGTTAAAGCATCTGCTGTAGGTCATTGGGTACAATGTGTGAACCATATTTCAGATGTCCCCTGATGTGATATTGCTGGATTTTTTTTGGTTTTCATTAGCAAATGCTTTTTTATCAAGTTTTTAATAAAATAGTTTAACCAGTCCTTTGAAAGGTAGATCAAATTTTCTGTATCATTTTATACCTATTTTGATTGTGCTTTCATTACACAGAAAAGTGACTGAAAGTTAAGAATGAATTATTGACTACTAGATTAAGCCAGTTTTTGTCCAGTAATCAATGAAAAGTCACAACTGTTTCCAGTTGGTAGTGTAAGTATTATTATTATGTGTATCCAGGATGCAGAATTTGGACAACTCTCTGCTATCAGGGAACAGCATCAGCGACATGTCACTGACTTAGAACGAAACTTGCAGGAGAAGATGAGGCTCTTGGAGGAGGAGAATGTGAGAACTGAAATATTCATCCTGTTTATGTTTATATGTTTGTTTGTTATTTAATGCTGCACTCAGCAAAATTCAAAGAGAGAGGGAGGGTACATGTAAATTGTCGAATCTGTAGCAGACAATCCCGTGATCAACTTCATGAGCTTCGATCCATGCAATTTGGATATGATGACATGTGTCGACCAAGCAATGTATTGATTGTTATGATTCCTATGGAACATTTCAAACCACAGAGATAGTGTTACTGAGAATGTAATACCAGGACCACAAAGTGAGTACAGTGAACATATTGGAGTAGACAGAGAATCTCACCAGAGTGTCTTTTGATATCAATCATGTCTCCATGAGTTGATAAAGTTACAAATATCTGAGGACTGACAAGGATATTTTCACTTTTATCAGTGTGTGTTGATATGAACTGAACAGAAAAAGAAAAAAAATGTAATCTCCTAAAGTTGTGTTTCTTTTACTGTTCAGTATATCTGATATCAAAAGACACAAGGGTGAGATTCTAAAATTCTGTCATTAAAAAATCACTTCATTAATTTTCACTGCAAAGTGTACATCTCTAGCAACATAGCATCATGAGTCATGTACAAACATACTTACGTCCAAGATGTCTTTGGTCTAGTCTCTGGCCATGACCCATAGCAGGGTTTGGCCTATCTATGAGAGATACAATTTTGACACTGATTTTGAGGGACAAGTTGGGAGATCAGGCTAGCTATTCTCGAAACCTTTGTAGCTCTACAAAGTTCTTAAGCCCATTCTTAACACGTTGGCTATGACAAAAGTTAAGAATTCTTAGGGCTACGAACGTTTCAAGAATAAGGACCCAGCTTATTTACGGAGTTGGCTTATACATGATAATATCCGGTAATTGATGATATACAGGCATTGTACAAAATCTACTGTCAAAGTGATATCTCCTAGGAGATATTGTTGATCTCACACGAGCAATATCTCCTGTTGAACAGTTTGGGATGATATAGACTCATATCTCTGTACTTCTGACACTAATCCATAAATCATCCCCTTACCTACCTGACTCACAATATTCCACACCTCATTTTTTTTGTCAGTACCTGAAACACATCATTCTCAGAAAATTGACAATCCATAAGCCAGAAATGCGATATTATTTTGTTTCATGTTGTTTATCATGCATGAAAGGTTATTGGGGACAAGATATACTGCATTTCAAACTTAAGCAGATTTGTCAGAAAAAAGCCCGCAATGTGCCTGGTGACGGATGTGAACCTCTTTTGGTGAAGCTGATCCTGTCTTAACTATCTGAAGTAACTGCACACAACAAATTCCAAAGCCATGGATCACTTGACCTGTGGTTGGCAGAAAATATAGAAAATGTATGTCTGCTGAAAGGTGATTCTTTTTCAGAAACAACTAAAAGTCTATAGAAAGTGTGGTGAGAAAGAGACAGAATCATTGAAGGACAGCGTTCGGTCACTTCAGGTAGGCAAGCAAATGGAAGCATTCATTGTTACAGATTTGACATGGTGGACCAGTTTTGTGTAAATATAGTAATATTAAAATTAGTATAAACTAAAAAATGGTATATTGGCATTAGTAGCAAGTAGTCAATGACTGTTAACTTTAACTACAATCTGTGTCTACATAGAATATCCTTTTTGAAGAGGGGTGGTTAGATGGGTGAGTGGTCAAAGCATTCCTTCAACTCACTGAAGGCCTGTTTTTGATTCACTAAAAGCTCGTTTTTCTGTAACCCTTCCTTGATATTGCTGGAATAATGCTAAAAGAGGTGTATGATCATACTCAATCATTGAAACATAGCATATGTATTTTTTGTTCTGTACATGGTTTTGAATTGCTGATGTTTTTCCAGCTGTCAAAGTATTCTCTGGAGAAAAGCCTGCGAGAACAGGAGCACAAGCTGCAGTCCCATCTCAGCTCCTCGGATCAGCAGCTGGGAGAATTATCTGCCCTTGAACAAAAGCTGCGAAGTATGACAGTGCACTTCCAGCAGTTAAGTAACAGCCAGGAAAGACTGGAGAAAAATGGTGAGTACAGTACTAATGTGTTGTCATATTTTTCTGGCACAGTGATTTTCTACTGCATAAAATATGATTCAGTTTTCATAAGGCTGATGTTGTGTGGTACACTGTCAGTCTGTTGTTCATCATAACTTTCACATTTTCTGCATATTCTATGAGAAACCTGAAGGAGTAGAGACTTTGTCCAGCTATTGTGTCTCTAACATTGTTCATAGAATTCCAATCCAATTTTAGACCTGGTTCAAACAAACATAATAATTCTGCTTGTCATGTAATCCCCGTCTTCTTGTAAATGAATAGTAGGGAACTGAAAATTAGTCATATTCAAATGCCTGTTGATCAATGATGACTTCATATTTAAAGAAATGTTTTTAGAGTTAAATTTAAATATTGAAAGTTATCTGCTAATTAGAGGCAGCCTCATGTGATGCCACTTTACCGGTTGACAAGCAGGATTTGCTGATACATGTAGTTTCAGTTGATATGTTGTGTCACAGTTTCTGAAACACATTATTTCACCTCTACGCAACCCTGTTCTGAAATGCTAAAGCCCTAAGAGAAGCAAGTCTATGTTTCTTCAGGATCCCCTCAAACTCATCTTATGGAGCTCCTTTGCAATTTACATGAAAGAGTTTTTCCTTTCTATCAACCTTATATGTATTCTACTTGAATTAAAAGCAATTCAATTCAAGTAGAAGTTATGTATGATGTCAATATGTATGTAAATAAATTGACTTTTTTTTCTGCATTTAGAGCACTTTTGATATCACCTAGCAAACTTATGTAAACAAAAATGTAAGGATGGTTACAGGAAAAGCTCTTAGGAGAATAACCAACTGTAGACTTATGTATTGATAAATTAAAACACAAACAATGAATGGTTAATAAAGTAATTTATTCATGGAAAAGGCTAACAATGATTATTTTTTATGGAATGTATATATCAAACAGCACGAAAGTTCAAAGTACCTTATCAAGCATCAATTTAGTTTCAGCATTGTTTTGATAATTCTGTAGTCAGTGAGTGTTTACCAGGATCATACAGGTTCAGATACTGAAAGTGAGCTCTCACCCAAATACTAATGAGCATACGAGTCTGGTCAAGCCTCATTATTTGCACTCAGATCTGTGTCATACATGTCAGCACTACTCCACAGAATCATTTGTTTCAAGTTTATGTTCAATTGAATAATTAAAGATGTCAATGCACCTGAATAAGGTGAAGTGTCTTAACATTAAACTTTCTCAAACACACAGTCATGTTTCAAAAAGAATTGTTTAACCCCCTGGATGCCATATATGTCCCTCCTCTTCAACCCTCACTTTGAAGTCCAATAAAATTCTAAATATACCACGCACATATATATATACTTCACAGTTGTGAATTCTGTGGAAAATTTCCTGTTTCTTGATACCAACCACTATTATCTCAGACAAAGCTAAAGTGCTTAAAAATACCTTTGAAAATAGGCTTCATCATAAGTATTGCTATTTTTCACTGTCCAAAATCGTGATTCAGAGCGGTATCTGCAGTAGGTTTTGAAATGTGAAAATCAGATAAATCCTGTGAGTATTGAATTTCAAAAATAGCATATTAACGATCACTGATATCAAGTTTTCATGTAACCAGTAATGATAATTCTGAAATGTTACTTATCGGCATTTCGGGCGTCTTCCATCATTTACAGTGTAAGCGATAAAAACGTATAACAATACACAGAGAGTCAGAATAATTCTGATTTCTTACATCTCACTTTTATGCACAAAAGATCCCTGAATAAAGGAGAGTCCTCGCAAACTTCTGTGTACCCTTGTCATCAAAGCCACCATTTTGAAAGAAAATTGGTCATCGGTAGTGATGTCACATGTCAACATTGTTGCACATTTTTGGCAATTTCTTTGAGGTGGAGGTCAGTTGAACAAGACTAAACGCAATGGGCATATCATTTTTTCCTGAAACTGATTTCATTATCTCCATATATCCATGTTCAACATCATACCACACGTGGATATAGGGTGGGCATTTTTATTCTTTGAAAGGTTTTGTTTGTTTGAATAATATGTATATGGGAAATTGGCTCAGTAAGTGTACTATATCACATTTTGAGCCTCTACACAAGTGTTTGAAGATCACATGTATCCATTACTGCAACAAGTGCTTTAGTTACTATGATTTACAATAATCAATACATTGGGACAGATATTGCAGTTTCATATAAACAGGTTAATAAACAGCAATTTAATTCAACCTTATAAGTAAAACTGATAATATTAATGAAAATAAATTTTATATTTTATGAAATGTGTAGGCACACATATTTAGAGGAATTCATTGCATAGGTTTGTGTCGTTTTTGTAGACAAAACAATTATTAAAATTGATTGACCAGGTGCAAGTTTGTCAAAAACGTTTTATGATTCATTATCATTGTTTTTGATAATAAAGTCAATCCGAATTCGATTTAAACATATTTTGATGGCAGAATATCCAACTCAAAAATTATTTTTACAGAAACTGTTTAAAAATATATAAACCAGGTCATGTCTTAATTTGGACAAAGCATATGTCCATATTCTAATAATTCCATACTAAGAAATATGATCTCTTTGTACCTTTCATTGCATACTTTTTGAAGGGAATTAATTACAAAATCATTAGAAAAAAGTTTATATCCTAAATGAATACTCAATGAATATTCAGGTGTTGCGAAAATTTCATTTACACTAAATTGATGCCAGACAGGTGAGCGTGTTGCTCACAATATGATACGTAGTAGAACAGTCTAATTGTTGATATATTCAGGACACTATTTCAGTGGTAAAACCATTTATTTTATGTTTCGTTTAAAAAATGTTGAATTCTGACATAGAAACCGAGACCTTTTACACACTGATTGGAAATCAGGTTAGATATATACTAATCAGCAAACCAGTGTCGTCTTTCTCCGACGTCACAAAATGCACAAAACATGCCATGACGTCTACTAAAAATGTCACATATATTCAGTTATTTCATTACATTTGAAGATGTGTCTGTTACTCCTTTAATAATGATGCAAAATTAAGCAAAATACATCTACACAAACAGGAGAATATGGGAATCTAAGAACTAAATTATGTATCAGATAGGGCCATCCAAATCGCTGTTGCCTTCATTCTGATGTAGTACATTGGTATCTTTTCTTACAAATTGTGAAACTACCAAAAGGTATCCACTCACATTGGGAAACTTTGTATTGGAATGGTTTAGTTCATGGCGAGCAAAACGTAATGAAAATATACTCTCCGTATCCACAGCAAATTCTCTCCATTTGATGTGAGTTACATTGACCTAATGTAAAGCATAGCAGAGTTATGCCCCCTTATCTTTATACGTGCATGACCTCTCTGTCAACATTTGATGTGATCGAAGAAAATCGATTTTTCACTTTTATTGCGTTTTTTTTATTATTTTGTGTGTATGACGTTATGCATTAGCACATAAATTCATTTCATATACACTTATGTTGTTCAGATATCAAGCTGTATTTTCTTCGCTCACACTTTGACATATGACAAATTAAAAAAATCGTAGCAGAGTGCTTTTATTGGTGCAGGGTAAAACACAGAGAAATTTACTGTTTTTTAATGCACACAAAAGTTTTGGACAACATTTTGCAGTGTCTATTTCTCAAACCCCTGAGGTAGTCACTGTTATATTTATACCAACAGATATGAAATTAAACATTCTACATTTCTGTGTAATTTTATAGCCGTATGCAGATCCAGGACCACGCAAGTGCAATTCCCGCATAACATTCACTTTTCAAACCTTACGAAAATGTGTGCCTGAAAAAAAACTCATCCAGGGAGTTAAACAGATTTCACATTTCATGTATGGAACATATTCAGTGAGTAAGATAATGCCTTTAGTGTGAGCTGGAGCTTGTGAAATGTGATATACCAGTAGAAGACTTCGTTTTGTGTTCCTTGCTGAATACAGTAAGAGGTTGTTCATTGGTTCACAAAATATTTCAGAATGTGCTATTAATTCTAATACTTTCACCCATTACTTTATAGTGCTTGCAGTGACCATAAGGATTGATTACTGCATGGGTTCCACTGGAGCCTTTGCTTTTTTAGTTGTAGGAGAAACAAAGGTCCTGCATTTTTAGGACAAGGGATGGAAATGCATTGTAATGCAAAAGAACTATATGTTTTGAGTTTAAAGAATGGACCCCATAATGATTAAAAGTTTGGAGACAACCTCCTACAAGGTAAAGACAAGAGTTTTTATGGATGACAACTTCTTTATTGTGAAGAGTCACGATGTTTCGAAGTATGTTCTTACTTCTTCGTCATCATTCACCTGATGAAGAAGTAAGAACATACTTCGAAATGTTGTGACTCTTCACAATGAAGAAGTTGTCATCCATGAAAACTCTTGTCTTTATGCGTATCTCTTCTAAATGCCATTCAAAGACTCAACACCCTACAGCATTATGAAGCTTCCATATCCAGGACTGCAGATCCAGGATAGTCTGATGTCCCCATGAAAATTCACTAGCATGATGGGCCACTAATTGTGTAGATTTACTGGCCTGACTGGATTTTTATTACAGTCAATTTGATTCCATTTGAGACTGAAGATTCAGACAGACCAACTCTGATGATGTGTCTCATAATTTGGGACACCCGAATAAAAAAGTTGTTTCACAAACGATCATCATTTTCTTGTTTGCTACTTTTTACAAGGAGTTGGGGGGGGGGAACTTGCTGGGAGAACAGCCAGGTGGGCAAGGTGCACATGTGAAACTGACACGTGTGATTTGCCAGGCAAACCAGCAAACCAGACATTTGTGATTACAGTACCTGAAACAATGAGATTATCACAGGACACTAGGTCAATTCTTTGCAAAGTATTTAACATTTTTAGAAATGAAGGTGAAAGGGGTAGACCTCAATATGCTTTGGCTAAGTATCGTTTACGAACTGCACATTGCTTTTGGGATGACGGAAGGGAAGTTAAAAACTATCTTGAAAAACTGTACTGATTCAGCCTGTACGGACACAACTGAGGGGACCGTCTCAAAACCCACATGATGTGAGAAAGTCGATTCATTTCAACAACACCTGGTTAGAAATGCCATTAAGTCTCTATATAAACAAAATACCTTTGTCTCTCTGAATATTCTGAAAATGCGTATGGAGACAAATCATTCTTTGGTCATTTCAAAATATCAGTTATGGAAGTTGCTTTACAAATTTGGTTTCCGATGCAAAAAAATAGGCTCATAAAATAGACGTGCACTGTGCGAGAAGTCTGATATTGTTTGACTAAGAAACCAGTACTTACACACAATTCGAAAGAAACGTACAGAGGGTTACGAGCCTGTATATCTGGACGAAACATGGGTAAATGCTTCCCATACCACAGGGACAGAATGGTTCGCTAGCTCCTCTTCAGAGTCCTGTGCCAGAAAATTACCACCTGGCAAGGGAGAGCGACTGATTGTGCTCTATGCTGGTTGCAAGAGTCCGTAATTCCTACCTGGCTGCTCTCTAGTCTTCAAGGCAAAATCTAACAACTGAGAAGATCATACCAAAATGAAAGGGATGGTTTTTTTAGAATGGGTACAAAATCAATTGGTACCAGCACTGCCCCCCAAAAGTCTGATTGTGATGGATAACGCTCCATGTCATGGCGTTCAAGTACCTAATACAAAGGCCCCAACATCTAACAGTAAGAAGGGGGACATGATAGAATGGTTGCAAAACAAAGCAATATCGTATCCGGAAAAAGCAACCAAACCTGTTCTGTATGACATCATAAAGCCAAATAAAAGGTTGATGAGTACCTTACAGAACATGGTCATTCAGTTTTGCGATTGCCACCCTATCATTGCGATTTAAACCCAATAGAACTCATTTGGGGTATCATGAAATCGGATGTTGGCAGGCAAAATGTAACTTCGGGATGTACAGACGATTGTTCAACAGTCAATAGATACCATCATGCAGGAAACATGGCAAAAGTGCGTTGAGAAAGTTGAGAATGAAATAGAAAGACATTATTGGGAACAAAGTGGACTGGACCATGCCACCATCAAGCCAGTGGTCATCATGGTAGACTCTGATGACAGCGACACCGATTCAGACAACAGTGTCCTCTGAAAGTAGCAACACTGACTCCCACTGAACATCTCAAGTGGTAACCAGATAACGGCTTTTGAGATGACCCCATCTTCACAACACACCCTTGTTGATTACCTGGCTATTCTACCAGCAAGTACCTTCCCCCCCACCTCATACAAAATAGCGAAAGGTGACAAGAAAGTGATGATCGTTTGTTAAACAACTTTTTTATTCAGGTGTCCCAAATTATGAGACACATCATCAGAGTTGATCTTTTGATTTCATGTGGCTGTGCAAAATTTGGTTTTGTTGCAATTATTAGATTTTGTGTTAGTGAGCAATTCATCGGTCTCAAATGGAATCAAACGGACTGTAGGCATGGACTAGTGTGGCCAGTGGCTATTTCGGACACTGTCCCCAGATATACGAAAATACACCAAAACCAAAATAGTATGATATCCAGGGACAAGTCAAAAGGATATCCATTACTGCAGGCTAAAACAAGACAGTCAAATCACTTAGTTTCAGTGTGAACAATTGTGACTGGAATATATGTAGCTTACATCTGACTGTGCAGTCAGGAGGGCTTCACATCCTCCCCCAGGACTGCTACTGGCCACCATAGCATTTGCTAGTTTCTTCAGTTTCATTACAGTGTCCGTATTTAGGACCCCTAAATTCCTGGGAACCCATTCTTGTTAACCTTTAACTTTACTATTTTTGTTTAATTTGTAATTCAGTGAGTTGAACTGAAAAATGAATAAATTGATATCATTGCCTAGACCTATGCAGCTCCACAACAAGACCACCAAGGTTTGCTTCCCACATTGTACCATGCAAGGTGCGGGAGGCTGGAGATATGTGCAAACTTCTGAACATCATGAGTCTACCCTGTCACCCATCTCTAATCAAACAATGATCCTGAGTTGAAGAACTTCTTGCTCATGGCTTCCAGCTTCTTCTTTTCACGGACGACTGTGTCCCTGTGGTGCATCAACTGTTTCTTCTCAGTCTGGACTGTGTCCAGTGTGGCCTCCAGCCTCTGTAGACTGGCCCTCAGGGCCCCCTTCTCCCCCTCCAGACGCCGGGTCTGTGTCTTTAACTCCTTCGCCTCTTGTGTCAGTTGTTGTATCTGAAGTTGGAAGACAGGGCATTATTTAACTGCTTGTTAGATGTATGTCTGTCACTCTGACATGCATTTACGTCCATATGTTTGTGACTGGGACTCTTAGTGCTGAAGCTATGCTATCAGGAACACGATATAGAACACACACTATATGTGATTTCTTATGCAAGGACAGTGTAAGAAATTCATGTTTAGTGGCAAGCTGTATTATACTATTTCTCATGTGCTGGTTTGCTGTGTTCAGCATCATTCCAGTGACATTTCCTCCGGAGTGTAGTGGGTAGAGCATCCACCCAGAGAGTGGAAGGTCGTGGGTTGGATTACCAGCTGTGTCATACCAAAACACGTTAAAATAAGACACTTGTTGGTCCCTGGTTGGCTCTGAGTCAGCACGATGTGTCTGAGTTGGGTATTCATACTCAACTGTGGTATGGTATGTCAGTGAGCTAGCATATAAAACCAGCTTGAGTCTGGGCTACTAAAGGCAGTCACACATACACATGCATGCATATTGTCTTATGAGTGAAATATTTTTCATTCCAACATTAAATCCCATTTCACCTACCACCCCAGCTCATTCCATTGGTATGAAGTCGGCCTGTGAATCATCAACCCAGTGACTGATGCTCTGAGCATTGATCACAATGTTGACACACAGTCAACCAAGTTACAGAATCTCACCACCTAATCCATTTAGTCTGCTTTCAAATGTAGCAGGAATGCTAAAGAATACTTCTATGACTTACAACTTGTAATCAAAGTGTGATGAAACTCAATAGTAAGAAAATACAAGAAATACTGTGTTATGTTTCAACTATGTTGATTTTTTTCTTTTCCCATAAAGAAAAGGAGACTTACAAGTACATAAATAACATTCGTTCAAGACAGCTCTCACTGCAAAGCCATGGCATGACACTGTGTATTTTGAATAAAATACAAAAAGATTTCTTTACCCAAAATATCAGTGCTTCAGAAATGTTTTTATGGCTGATATTTCAGTGTGTCAGTCCTTAGTAGGATTAATGGGTAACAGGCAATTTTCATGTTTGTTATTTTCCTCAGTTTCTTAACTCAGGTTTCAAGTGGCCCTGTCTCATAGCAAACATGAGCAATGTTCTATGCTGACCTGGCTGACCATCTTCTTGTCTGGCTCCTGTAGGCGACGTACATTACTACGCATGGCTGTGTTCTCGGACATCAACTGGGCATTCTCATCTTGAAGTTTATTAAGCTCACGGGTCAAGGCCTTCAGAGCTCCAACAGCCTCCTTGTTTTCAGACCTTAGCATATTCCTCTCTTCATCAACTGTCTTGAGTGTTGTGCGTAGTTTCTGCTCCTCGGACTTCACCTGTGTAGGATGAACATGGGTTATAAAATGAACTTAGAGGTTGCCTTACACCAATATAGTAGTGCAGATTTTCCATGAAATGCCATTTTGTGTGAAATTTCTCTTTGACAAGAAAAGGAATAAAGTTCAAACAAAATGGAGGACTCATCTTCAGAAAGCAACATATAGTTTCATAAGATTTTCTTTCAGTGTGTCTAATCATCTTACCTTGTCTAGTAACAATTATATCTCTAACACTACAAGCATTTAAATGGGTAATTTTAAGATGAGTATAACACATTGGTCCTGGGTCCTGGGATGAATATCACCACAAAGCAATAGCAATAAGGTTAGGAGTAGTGATATTCTACCATTGTAAAGGAATGTCATCATTACTACAAACTTTTGAAAGTTTAATGGATATGTTTTTCCAGAAGAGAACAGTGTCTGATTGTCTCACCTTCACAGTATCTGGTTGTCTCACTTGCACTGTCTGGTTTACTCACCTTGTTCAGTGTCAGTTTGTCTCACCTGCACAGTGTCTGATTGCCTCACCTTGCCTGGTGTCAGTTAGTCTCACCTGCCAGTGTCTGGTTATCTCACCTGCATAGTGTCTACTAGTCTCACCTGCCCTGCAATTCGTTGTCTCACCTGCACAGTGTCTGGTTGACCCACCTTGTTCTGTGTCTGGTTATCTCACCTGTACAGTAACTGGTTGTCTCACCTGCAGTGTAGGGTTGACTGATCTTGTTTGGTGTCTGGCTGTCTCACCTACACAGTGCCTGGTTGACTCACCTTCAAAGTGTCTGACTTTCTTTCATTGCTTGGTGTCAGATTGTCTCACCTTGCCCAATGTCTTATTAAGGTATCCTGACTCCTGCTCCACCTTCTTCAGGTCTTGCTCTAGCTTCCTGTTTTCCTGGAAGAACGTCCCCACCATTTCCTTGTTCTCGTTGTCATCTGATTGTAGCATGTTCCTTTCATTCAGCAGATGCTCATATTTGTCCTTAAAGATGTAAAATAATGTTGATTTGATATAGTGTGACAGTGTTTCAACCTGTAGTGGTCTGTGTTAAAGCATCAGTAACCCTTGAAGGTCCAGGGTAGAATAGGCCTTCAGCAACCTATGCTTGCCATGAAAAGTGACTATGCTTGTTGTAAGAGGCGACTAATTGGGTGGTCAGACTCAGTGACAAGTCATCGGTTACCAATTGCGCAGATTGATGCTCATTCTGTTGACCACTGGATTATAAGTCTGGTCCAGACTCGATTATTTACAGACTGCCATCATATAGCTGGAGTATTGCTGAGTATGGCGTAAACCTTCACTAACTCACTCACTCACTCACTCACTCACTCACTCACTCATTCGTGTCTACAATAATCAGTAATGATCAATTTTAAATACTTGTAACAGTTTGTTATATTAACATGTATGCTATTTTCAGATGAACTTACCAACCAGACAGAAATTGTACTAGAATCAGGTTTTGTTTGTGTGGTGAACGTCCATGTATCAGCTGGGACTTGCCCCACCAGGGTAAATGCTCTCTGTGACCAGTTTCGCCTCTCCAAGTATGAATGCAAGTTATCTCTGATTACTGCTGATTAGGGCTCTATTAGGCTTGCAGGATGTTTATCTCTATTTTGATCAAAAAGGGGACAGAGTGGAGTTGTGATCATAATACATAATCTGACGTACTGAATCATTTCGAAATTATATAATACCTGGAGGATATCATACTGAGTCTGTAGCTCTCTTATCCCATCCTGAATGAGCACAGCTACTGGTTGACCAGGCTTCTGATGACTGTCTCGCCCAGACCCCTTCTTTGTTTTCTGCCCTTCTCGGTTGGTCTTACTGTCGTTGCCATTCTTCCCTCGACTTGTTTGGTTTCCATTTTTGTCTTTGCCCTGTCCAATTTTGATGTGATCATTTGTATATTTTGTGCCAGTATCTTACAATTAGACGTTTTATCAGACAAATGTTCACTATGACAAACAAAGTGTAGTGTGACAGTAGAGGCCTATGTTTACATGTATTTTTAACCAGAGCAAGTGATGATCATATAACAGTATGTTTCTGATATCACACCTTTTTATAAGGACTTGGATCTCGTGATGTTCTTCTGCCCCTTTGCTCCTCTTCCTCATCCTCATTCTCTGCTGTGATGTTAAGCCCAACCTTGCAGTCCTCAAGATCCATCTCCACTTGATGCACCATCTCTGACACCTTCTGAGCCAAGCCCTCAGGATCATTCTCAAACCGGTCAAGATTTGTCTTACCCTTTGACCCATTTACAATAGGGTCAAGGCCATTATGAATGATTTTGCGCAGTATTCGCTCAGTTTTCTGTCCTTCAAATACACTTGGAGTTTTATCTGTTTCTTCAGAATAAACTTGTGATAGACGTAATGCAAGACCTCGTACTTTTGTTTCAGGAACTCTGCTAGATCGCAGGTACGTTTCTATTTTCTCTCTTTGCACTGAAAATGTGAGAAACAAGATTTGTAGCAGGTTAGATTTGATGAACGTGTTGTGCAGGTTTGTTGTAACCAAGAAGTACTTGTTAGATCCATGGAATATTTGTGAGAACCAAGGCATACACATACACTGTTACCTATCAAAAGTTTAGACTCACCTAAAGCATGTGCAAATATTGTTTATGCGAACAGCTGCATTTTGGTGTAAAGTTTTGTTAAGAATTTGCCAATTTTCACTGATTTGCCTCATTTACTGACCTTCTGACAATACTGTTTCCAATGTTACGAATTTGTTTACAATATATCAGTTCATGTGTAAACAGTACCTTTAAACTGAATGGAATATTTTGCAACATGAAGTTTAGAACAGTTGACTGAAGTAAGTGGCTACACTTTGTTACACTAGTGAGTCTAAACACTTTTGATGGGTAGTATATATGAGTGAGAGATGGTGGATTAGATTATTGTGAAAGCTGTTGTATTTTAAAGATGAGTCCTTGGTTTATAAAGCTCATTTCTACCTTGAATATAATACTATAAAACCTGACTCATTCGCATACACCTGAAATTAATAGTTCCGGGTACCAGTCCACAGTTATCACGAGCCCTACAAATGTTTTGTGGATTAGGACACTGATCATAGTTGAATTTATGGTTACAAGATATATTTGACTTGTTTTTCAAAATATGTAATGAAGATGAAATTAAGTTACTTACCTCTTGATGTTTGAAGAGATTTAGCATCATTAGTGTCATCTTCATCATCATCACCATCATCATACTTGTTCATCCTCTCAGATGACCTGGCAAGCATTTCTCGTCTTCCATTTTCAACTTTGTCCTTGTATTGGTCAAAAGTTAGGCTTTCGTTGCTTTGACTTCTAGCTCTCCTGTAATCGTTTTGTTCATCATCTTTCCTGTAGTCATCCTGTCCATCATTGTTTCTGATGTCACCTTGTCTGTCTGGACTATAATCATTACCAAGACCAGCATTTGATCCTCTTCTGGGACTGTCATCTCTCCTGTCATCATTCAAGGTTTGTCTTGTATTCTGGTTCCAGGAATTTGGACTGTGACTTCTGTTTTTATCATTCTTCTCTGCCTTATCTCTTGAACTGACATAATTATTTTCACTGATATCTGGTAACCTCCCTATCTTGTCTCTAGCATCCCTGTTGTATCTGTCAAATGAGGGGCTGGTGCTTCTACCTGCTTTGGGTCCAGACTTTCTGTTTGGACTCTGCTGCTGTTTCCTGTCATGTCCATAAGTTAATTCATCAAGAGTTTCATTAACCTGTGTTTCATATTTATTACCACTTTTGCTATTATTGGACTTCCCTTGAGCATTTCTGGGTGTTTTAGAACCACTCTTTCCAGATTGTCCATTGGTTGCTATTCCCCTCTGTCCTGCTGGTTGTGTTTTCTTGTTGATGTAATTTCCCTTTTGACCATGGGCCTCCTCATCTCCAAGTTGTACTTTCTGATTAGCTTCAGTGCCTTCGACTTGCTTCTGAGAAGTACCAGCAGGTCCCATTCCAGATTGACCCTTTATTTTGGCTGCTCCCCCCTTTCGAGTTGCCTGCGCTGCAGTACCTTTAGCTGTTCCTTTCCCACCTTGTTGGGCAGTGGTTCCATTAGATGTTTCTTTTCCAGTCTTCTGATTTTCTGTGTCAGTTGTTTTTACATTGTTTGAGGTGCCTGCTTTCCTTGTTTGACCTCTTGGTGTATTTTCTTTCCCAGCTGCTTGTGAGCCTCTGTTTGTCTGGCCTGTTCGTTGGTTCACTTCATCCTTGACAGCTTTCTTGCCTCTAGCCTCAGCTTCATTGGTGATGTTGGTTTTCTCCACACTGGTTTGGTTGCTGCCCATGCTATAAACATCATACCAAAATACCAAAGGCAAGAAGTGCTGGATTCAAAGTGGTTTGTATTTTAAGATCTTTGAGTTGTTCAGTATTAGGAACCAAATTTGTTCGTGATCTTTGTGAAAAGTGTAATGACAAAAAGTGAACACTGGTAGAGATTGATTTCATGTGGCAAAGTATTATCAGTTGTTTGCATGTTCATTCCAAGGACTAAATTTTGTATAATTGTTGTCTACACTTAGTTTTTATTGATGAGTGAATAAGCAGACTGGGAAGTATATATTGTTGACATGCTTATATGCAAGAATCATTGACTTCAGAATTTTTTTGTTTAAGTTATTCTTGAATGTAAAAAAATGTGTTTCTAAGTTGAAACTTCCATAAACTCTAAATATATTGAAATCAGTTGTTTTTTTAATAAAACATGTAACAGGAGCATTGATGAATCAGTTCATTGGTTCACTGGGATACTTCATGTAGGGGAGACCTGTGAAGGTCCCGGGTAGAATAGGTCTTCAGCAACCCATGCTTGCCATAAAAGGCGACCGTGCTTGTCGTAAGAGACGACTAAAAGGATTGGGTGGTCAGGCTCGCTGACATGATCACTGGATTGTCTGGTCCAGACTCGATTATTTACAGACCGCCACCATATAGCTGGAATATTGCTGAGTGTGGCGTAAAACTAAACTCACTCACTCACTCACTCACTCACTCATGTAGGGAATGCAATATAACTAGTTTCTGTGATTAAAACTTAACGAATGACATGCTATAGACATATAATACAGTAATATGGGTGGTGATTGGTTAAGATTTTGACCCTAGCTTTGCATGTCTTTTACACTGGGACTGACTGGTATTACCAACATATAGCAGTTTGGTTTTCAAACGATATCAAAATGCAATGTCTTTTTTTGAGAACTGGTAAAATGAGTAAAACATCATGACAAGTTTTGTCACAAACTGCATTAGTTAAGTCACAAACTACAAATACTTTTATTCACTTCTGGTGTTTCCTATTGTAATTCATTGACGATATGATATGTATGTTTGTTTGAGTGGCACTCTGGAGATTGCTGGTGTAGAGATGACACAACTTATGGATAGTCATCTTCTTTATTTTAACAATTGCTGCATTTTGGTTGAAAACTGTTCCTATGCAAAAACATTGCAGTTGTTAAAATAAAGATGTTGAACATCCATAAAGTTGTGTCATCACACCATGGTATACGAGGGTTGGCTGAAAAGTTCTAAGCCTCACTGTGAAAAAAAGTTACAAAGTCCACGTTTGTAATTGATTTTTCTACATAGTCCCCTTCCAAGTTAACACACTTTTGCCAGCGATGCTGCAAAGCCCGAATCCCGGTCAGGAAGAAATCTTCTTCAGCTACCCTAAAAAAATCATATGACGTCATCATTACTTGCAAAATGGCGACCGGCGAGTTCCTTTTTCATTTTGGGGAACAGGTGGATGCTTATGCTTGTCATAAGAGGCGACTAAAGGGATCGGGTGGTCAGGTTCGCTGACATGATCACTGGATTGTCTGGTCCAGACTCGATTATTTACAGACCGCCGCCATAGAGCTGGAATATTGCTGAGTGTGGCATAAAACTAAACTCACTCACTCACTCACTCATGTAGGGAATGCAATATAACTAGTTTCTGTGATTAAAACGTAACGAATGACATGTTATAGACATATAATACAGTAATATGGGTGGTGATTGGTTAAGATTTTGACCCTAGCTTTGTATGTCTTTTACACTGGGCCTGACTGGTATTACCAACATATAGCAGTTTGGTTTTCAAACGATATCAAATGCAATGTCTTTTTTTCGAGAACTGGTAAAATAAGTAAAACATCATGACAAGTTTTGTCACAAACTGCATTAGTTAAGTCACAAACTACACATACTTTTATTCACTTCTGGTGTTTCCTATTGTAATTGATTGACGACAGGATATGTTTGTTTGTTTGAGTGGCACTCTGGAGATTGCTGGTGTAGAGATGACACAACTTATGGATAGTCATCTTCTTTATTTTAACAATTGCTGCATTTTGGTTGAAAACTGTTCCTATGCAAAAACATTGCAGTTGTTAAAATAAAGATGTTGAACATCCATAAAGTTGTGTCATCACACCATGGTATGCTTTACATGCTTCAAGTGGTGTAAAATAGAACATATCCCTAACTACTTCTTTTTGAGATTGATGTTATAAGAACCATATAATTGTTTTTGAGCCTAAAATGTAGAAAATAGGACAGGAATGTATGGTGTCATTCAGCATTTGAAATAAGGGCCCAATGCCGGTTGTTGTTGCATCGGACTGGCAGTTTAAAATAATTGCAGGCCCTTATGGCAAGTTAAAGTACACTGGTGTCACTCAGTGTTAAACACTTTAGTTCCCAATGTACCACAATATACCACAATATGTATCACAGAATGATACCTGTATTGCAGTGTATTATTTCAAATGCATCTGTCCAGACAAAAGACTGGTATGCAGTGAATCTTTTATGTAACTAGATTAAGTTTTGTTCAAAACCGATAGGCTGATGGCTGCTTCTATAAGACCCCTGAAAGTCTTTCAACTCTGATTTAGCATTGCTTGTTTGTACACATTTATCGTAATTCATCAAATTCTTAAAATGTTTACAATGACATTTCTGAGCAAGTTTTTGCTGCTTCTTGCCTGGTGGAGAAGGGTCAAGAACTTAGCCTAGAAATGTTGCGATAAACAAATAAAGAAATTGTTATCCATAAGATCTGTCTTGTATTGCATAGTTTTATTGTAACTTTTCATGAGGATTTAAAAATAAAGTAAAAGTAAATACTTTATGACTATGAGCAACAAAGTTTTAAGTTATAACTTGAAACTGTATTATTGTAACAGGAGATTGTGTTTATAGTTTTAATTAAGTTTTATATTTATCATTTCAAGTTGTTCTTGTGTTCATTTGTTTAAGTGTTTAGGTTACTTATCCAAGCAGCTGGTCTGTTTAGGGTCTCAACTGTCTAGCTTTCAATACAATAGCCCTCAGCTTCCCAGTTAATTAACATTATATAACTATAGCTTACCTCCATGGGATTTGCACACTTTTCTAGTAATTTTACGCAGTGCACAACTCAGCACAGGACAAGCCATTCAGCACAGCTCAGGTTAGATATTTACTTTATGTTTACCAAAACAGAATCTCAACCTTACAATTAAATATGTTATAAATAATAAAAAGTGTTGTAAATATGAATATTTGTATCAAGTATCCAATGTACCTTTTAATGTATCAGTATGAAATGTCTGAATGTATGTGTGTGTGAGAGCATGATTTAAATGGTACTTTGAATGCAGTGTTAAACAAGAAGTTTGTTCCTGCATTATTATTGTAGCATACTGAAATATTGTACTCATTATTTGTTTTAGGAATGCAATAATCCAGAATACTAGTATGGGTATATAGACAAACCCCGGTGTCACCCACAGGGTATGTACACAGTATATTTTATCATGTATGTTATTATCTATATATGATCTAGATATTACCTCTATGATCAGTTAAGCTGATCATTTGCATGTCACATTACAACCAGTATGTAGTGCTTCATACAGTAGTGATGATAATAATAATGACAACATATTTTGAATTTGTTATGTGTAACTGTACTTGTTTCATGTTTAGATTAATGTATACCAGTCTTTCTTGTATTACAGGGTGTGTGACTGATCAGTTGAACAACTGATATATATACATTATGTTGGAACAAACGTCACCTCTCAAACACATCCGCAGCTCGTCATTGCAAACCTGAATTGCTGTATATTGCCTTCTTTGCACAGTTGTCAATGCAAAATTTAGAATAATTTGTGCAGTAGAGGATTTAACTTACACTTTGTCGAAATGACAAGATACTTCCTGAATATTATATCATGTCAGTAATATTCTCCAAAGATAAGTAATTTCCTTTGACAGTGTTGACATTGGCATGATTGAGTCATCAGTTTACAAGTAAAAATAAACACCCATGGAAAGGTGTGCTGACCACTGACCTGTTATAGTATCCTCTAGCTGTGTGCTCCATCAACAGTCTTCAATCTAATCCTTATAGAGGACACTTTAGGTGACACTTAAACTTTCTGTTGTGATGGCCAGTCGTCACTGTGTGGCATTAGCTACATACACAGGGGTGGGACAACTCACTGGTTACTATTTGCCTTCATTCCAAACTTGTAACTATACATTCAACAATTATTGTCATATATTTGGAGATGTGTGAAATTTAACTGCCGACTGTGAAGAGCGTGATGTTCACCACATAACCCTTGACCATCACATGATATTTCAATGCTTGATATTCTTTGTGGGTGGAAAATGATTGCTGATTGCTCCTTGTGTAAACAGTTTATTCAGGTTTTGTATAACAGAGGTGAAACTATTTATGAGAAGTCTTGTTGAGCACAAACAGAACGCAGTCTGTATCCCTCGCAAATGTCAGTATAAATATTGCGCTAAATTGTCAACGTTTTAAACTGGTTCCTATTCAAGTTGTGTTTCTTACTTGATGACTTGTAGCATCAGGGCTGTTTGCCATGCTCTCTGTCTGTTTTCTACACAGTGGGTAAAGTGCTGTGTGTCTATATTTGTTGTGTCTAGGGGCACAACTTGGCAGTGTGTGGACAGCATGCCGTATCCACAATGTCTGCACAAAAACACCAGCATCAGATAGGTGGCTCCGAGGGTAGCTAGTTGACTGATTGGGTAGCAACAATGTACTTTTTCTGTTTATTTTGCCAGGTTTCATAATATGATTATTATTGATTATATTTGATCCATGTTGGTATATTTTCATGTTAGTTTGCATAAAGGTACAGAAATCTCATTATGAGATTAATTCAAGGTAGAAAATTAATCCATTAGTTTGATATGCTGCCCATATCCTTAAAAGCATGACTGTTCAACAGCTTGAATATGATTTTTTTCTATGCCTCTGGTCAAATGGGCAGCTTGATTGTTACTATTCAGAAGTGATGGTAACAGTATGCAGTGCCAGTTTGGATGTCTGAGTGTTTCGTGAAGGTCACTGATTGTCAGCATATCATCAGTGGATACAGACAGAGGATTATTGCATAAAGGAAAACAGGTGTTTGTGCTAACTTCAAAGGAATAAGTTGATGAATTATGGTAACCATTGGCTATGTTAATTTAGGAGACTGTATTCAACTGAGTTTACTACATTTGAAAAAATACCATGATAAGTGTAAATGTTTTTGCCATTGGAAAAGACAGTTGCAATTTATCAAATTAACTGTATGAATTTTCTGCCTAAATTTTAGCAGGTGACTCTACTGTTTGATTGATGCAGGGGTAGCTGGACAGGAACGTTTCATGTATTAAACCATAAGTTTTTGATATCGTTACACTGTATAAATCATCACTTTACTTCAAGGTAGTGCTATGACGTTTCACAGGGGTTCAGCAGTGTGCAGTAAGGTTTCAGTAGTTATGTCCCTTGATGTGGTTGACATGTGATATTGTAATTACATTTCATATAGTAGTTCCAAATACATGTATCAGAAAAGTCCTTTGCCGACTCTTGATTTCAGGGAAGTTTCAAGTTCCGTGGGCAATGTTGCCCATTTAAAATTTGTCTGAACTTGCTAACTACGAGTACATGTATATCTTTGAACAAAAGATTTAGTTTTTGCCTCAGAACTTTAAGAAGATGTTTGTCAGATGATGGTAGGGATGTTGATGGTGAATGTTTTGGAAGCAGGTCAAGCAGGTATTCTTGAGCAGTCTGGCAATGTCACTGGTTATTGTAGGTAAATAGAACTTGCAACCCTCGCTTCAGTAGACAGCCAGTCCCAAGATACTCATCAGTGGTGTCAGGGTGCATCCAGTCATCCATGCCTTAGTTACCACCCACACAACGACATAATGACAATAACTACAACAATAATTGTAAATGTATTTGCCACAAGCCAGATTCAGTTCTCCGAGTGAATATTAGATGTGACACGCCCAGTCAGTGGATCAGGGACTTCTTTTTTTATTCTCAACTTCCTGGGGAGTATACAATCCAAACTGCCTGTCAGGTGTCTGAAGGTTAACCGTCGTGTTGTCATCTCATCCCAATGGGCACTCTTTTGCTTCTTAGTGAAAAGATTCTAATTACAATAAAGGTCACTTTCCTAATGAACTATCACAAGTGTTACCACCAGGGTAACCAATCACCCCAGTGCTTCAGTGTTATTTTACCTTCCTCGGGCTTTTAATTGACTGAATGAGTGGAGTGTTCCATTCCTCTGAACATTGCAGCTGGGGACACCAGAAAAAGAAATAATGTGCCAATATAGACAGTTGAACCCAGGACACAATAAAGGGACTTGAACCTCCAGGGTAAACCAACCCCTGTCATTTATTTAAAGGACACTTTTTTCATGAGAGAATCCTAGGTAAGCTATTCAGCAAGGTTTAAAGTAACATATATATTATTTATGCAATGTTGCATGTGTGCCACATGATAAAAAATAACACATGTACTTGGATGTGGTGGATGACAGTGAAAAGAGTCCAGATTGGGCTGATTGCGAGAGATCGTGACTTAAAGGGTCTATTATTTTGATATATTAATAAGTTAATACATAGATGCCAAAACAAAGCTGGAAGAAGGCTCTTGTTATTTTCCTAGGGAAAGCACATTCTGCATTCACTCAATATTTGTTGTCATTTTATAAATACATTGTCGTAAGGTGATATAATTGAAGTACCTTGTACCTTAATACACGTTGTGTGTGCCCAAATATTTTGAACTACAGCTGAAATAATGCAAGATATTTGTTATAATAACACAATGACTTCATATTTCATGGAATACTTAGTAGTTACAATAATCTGTAACAAAGCTGAAATAATACTGGATTTTGGTGATCATGACACAAGAGCTTCATCTTTCATAGAATAATCAGAACAAAGGTGAGTTTTGAAACACAGGTTGTTTCATAATAACAGGATAAAAAAGAAAATATGTAGAGAAAAATGCTTTAATAACAAATTTTCATAGATACATTTCAGTATCAACTTGTGTAAAGAGGTATAAAGAACAGATATATGTATCACAGACAATGAATAATTACAGACAACACTTAGGTCCTGTGAAGTGGAAACAACCTTATATGCCTAATTTGTACATACATGTATGCATGAATGACACATCACTTTCCTTGTGTGACCAGTGTGAGTAAAGAATACAACATGGTATTTGCAAAAGTAACAGATCCATTCAGTGTGTACAAAAATAGAGGTCTGGGAAACAATTATTTTATTTCCCCTGTTTGTGTTCAGAGTGTGTAATTCCATATACATCCTGTACAGGCCTACTTATTCCAGTAGAGGTACATCATACTCATATATTCAGTGCCCATCTTTTCTTGAACAGTTTGTGATCTCTGCATAATTATACATTTTTTTATGTTTATGTGTGTGAACATGCTTTAAACTTTCACCTTCCATGAAAAACCGAAATTGAAGGTGTGCACAAGCTGCATTGTTCTAACAAACACCCAGTAACTGAAATATCATGTTGCACACCATATTACAGGTGTGTGTGTCTGCGTGGAAAGAGAGCTAGTGGGTGAGTGCTGTTATTGCAAAGCTATGCCTGCATTCTTTAAAATATTCAAACTATAACAGATTTTATTGCAATTGTGAGTCTTCTAATAACGTGAGGTATAAGGTGCATTTGGCAGGACTACATATAACTGCACAATAAACATTTCTTCAACTCATCAACAAAATGGTACATGAGAGTCCTCCAGCAGCTGGAGTAGAATACAGGGAGTTGTTCAATGTGAGTGTTATATTGTGACATGAGAAACACAGAAAGAAGTAATCCTAACTGTATAATCATAGCAGGTTTATAGGCAATGATGTTCAAAATATTTGTGTTGGCAGATTCAAATTTCTTGAACTTTTCATGAAGTAAGAATGTTCAATTATACACTATAAAAATACTGAGGAAGTCCTCACTATAACTATGTTGCATTATTTATTTTTGTGTTACAGTGCTGTTTTGTTTACAAGCCAATATCTAATGTGTTATCCTTGAATATCTGGAAGATTAAAATGTCTGTTCAAAATAAAGTGTGTCTTATTTGAACAAAGTTCTGAAGCTTTAATATAAATATGTGAAACTTTAGTATGTCCTCTACTGTTTTCTTTTACTTATGGAACAATATAGGATATAACTGATTTTGTCTGAATAGTTTGTTTCTACCTGATTGATTGTCACCAGCTGCTTTGGGAAACCTCTGCAACTGATTCCAAGTTGTTCAAATGCGGAAGTTCAAGTAATGTTTACTGCACAGATGCTTCCTGTCTAACAGCCTGTTCAGTTTCAGGTGAGTGAACAGACTATGCCTTATTGCCATATCGTGCTGGAGGTGAAGTATTAAACTGAACTGATTTGTTCTGTGGTCTGTAGTCATAAACAGATGCTCGATACTTTGGGTGATTTAGTTGGGATTTGCCAGGAGATGAATTATATGTTGTTGGTTTCCTTGAGCCAGTTTGAGGACTGGTGAAAGTGTTGCTGTTGACAGATTTTCGGGCAGGGATTCCAACTCCAGGGGTGGATTTGCTGTGAGTAGGACTATGGTTGTTTGTATGCCTGGTCTGACGCTCTGGGCCATTCTGACCTACCTGACCACTGTATCCTTGACCTGATTGCTGTTTTGAACCCACCATACTTCCTTTACTTCCTTTGACCTCAGCTATTGGAGGCAACAGCACCGGTTGAACAGTCCCAATTGCAAGACGTTTTGCCTCAGTTTTCAGCTGTTGGTTTTCTCCCCAGTATTTACGTTTGTCAGTCATCAACTTCCTCTTCTGATCACGGAGGTTGTCATTTTCTGAATCCAGCTTTTGGTTCCTAATCAGCAGTTGCCTCTTCTCCCCCTCCAGCTTGCCAATCTCAGCCTTAAGCCTCAGCTTGTCATCCAGTAGCGTCTTGTTGTCTGCCTTAAGTGAACTGGTGGAATTTGGACCATAGTACTCTCTCTTTATCAGGTTGTTCTTTGATGACAATTTCTGGTTTTCTCGTGTCAGTTTCTGATTCAGCTCATCTGCCCTCTTGAAGTTCAGTCCAAGATTCCATGCCTCAGTCTGCAAACCTTGGTTTGTAGAAACCAGTTTGGAATTCTCATCTTGAAGTTTTCGTTTCTCAATCTCCAGACTGTCCTTTACTGACGTCAGTTTCTTAACAGCCTGATCAAGTTTTGCACACTCTCCTTCCAAGTTCCTGTTATGAAGCTCCAAGCTGCGATTACGTGTTTCCAAAGTTCCAACATCTTTTCCCTGCTGACTCCTCTCTTTAACCAGATCTGCCTTTTCTTTACTGAGGTCTTTTTTCTCTTTCTGCAGTATGCCAATGGATGTTTTTGTTTCCTCTATCCTTTGACAGAGAATGTTGGGTAGCGCCTTCCCAGATCCAGAGAAGGCATGTACACCCAATGCACTGTAACAGTCCTGAATGACATTAAGCTCCACAAGCATGCTTTCTAGCTTGGATACCACCTCATCAGTGTCCTGTTGGCTTAGATCTGTTCTGTAGCCTGGTCCATATAGAAGTGGGTCCACCTCAACGTTGATAATCTTCTTAAGTTTTATGTTGATTTGGTCAAGTTCTGCACTAGCTCTGTGGTCAGGGATGCTCACGCGCAGTGCCTTGCTGTGCAACTCAGAATCTACAACTTCAGAGACACTGGAGATGATGTTCTCCTTCTGTCTCTCTGAAATCCTTGTTGTGAGAAGCGCTAATGCAATCTTCTGCTTCACCCCTGAAAATATATGAAAATGCACAACTAGTTATTAACTTTCAGTCCTTAAAATATTTTTATATGCATGTGTACAGTGTTTCATTATCAAAACCAATTATCTGTGAGCTACATGATCAGTTACAGAAGATAGACAGCTTCTGTATTATTACATTTCCAGTATTGAGTTGAAGTCTTTGTCAACACCATGGCCTTGTTACTCAGAGGTTGGTGTCTTGTTTAATGCTGCACCCAGCAATGTTCCATCTATATTGTGGCAGTTTGTAAATAATTAACTCTGGACCAGTCAGTCCAGAGATCAACAGCATGAGCATTGATCTATGCAATTGATATATGATGACATGTGTCAACCAAGTCAGCGAATTTGACCACCGATCCTGTTTTGTGATAGCAAGGTTTGCTGAGGACCAATTCTGACCTGGATCTTCACAGATTAGACAAGCACAGTAATGTGATGATAAATAATAAAGGTAATATTTGTTTTGCACCTGTTCCAAAGTTTTGCTCAAAGGTGCCTGGGCAAAGGCTATATTGAACAAGTGGGTTTTCAGTTGTCATTTGAACTGGTCGAGATTGACAGTGTGCTGATAATACAACTGACATGGCTGTTTCAATGTCAAAGTGTTGCTTCTCTGACCAATCTGAATGATTACACCAGATACATAACTTTCCTATGACTGCATTTGGTAGCATGAATTTTCATTCTTCTAAACATATTCTAGAGATGTAGAACTGACAATAGTATATTAGTCCTCACTAAATTAAGTCCCATGGATAAAAGACAGCATTGCATAATATTCCCAGCAGGAAGCTGAATCACTGTCATTTCAGTATGTATGATTACTGCACTTACTGAAACATAGATTTGAATGGTTCACAGACAAACCAAGACACTTACTTGATACACGTTTGAAAGCCATGGCTCGAATCTGCAAATTTAGCTTATATCCTCTTTGATAAATTTTCTCTGTCCATGCAGTATGACTGTATGCAATATTAGCCTTTGTTTCAACATATTCCTTTGTGGCTGATGAATGAATATTTTAGATGATAACAAACTGAAATGTGGGGCCAAAAATCAATACTGAAGCTAAATTTCTGGTAACTGATATTCAATGTAAATGTCAAAATTTATAATTTAATTTTCTACAAGAGGGTTGGGCATTTTTCTTTGTGATGTAGGTCAGGACCTGGTGTGCAGCAGATATTAATGAAGTATTGATTAACTGAACAGAGATTCACATTGTCAGTGGTTAGTGGATATTAATGGCCTGAAACTATTCATGTATATCTCCACTTACTAAACCATTACGATTATCACTGTGATATCATGCTCTTGTTAGTGCAGTGGATTCTGAGCCAGGAACTCTGAGGCTATTCAAAGTCATAATAAACCCCACTACTGATGGGTGGAGCTGTTCATGCCTGTTCCCACTACTGATTGGTGGAGTTGTTCATGCACATCCCCATTACTGATTTGTGGAGCTATTCATGCATGTCCCCACTACTGATTGATTGATCTATTCATGCATATCCCCACTACTACTGATTGATGGAGCTGTTCATGCATGTCCCCACTACTGACTTGTGGATCTGTTCGTGCCTGTCCCCACTAGTGATTGATTGATCTGTTCATGCATGTCCCCACTACTGATTGATGGATCTGTTCATGCATGTCCCCACAACTACTGATTTGTGGATCTGTTCATGCATGTCCCCACTACTGATGGGTGGAGCTGTTCATGCATGTCCCCACTACTGATTTGTGGATCTGTTTGTGCCTGTCCCCACTAGTGATTGATTGATCTGTTCATGCATGTCCCCACTACTGATTGATGGATCTGTTCATGCATGTCCCCACTACTAATCTGTGGATCTGTTTGTGCCTATCCCCACTACTGACTGGTGGATCTGTTCATGCATGTCCCCACTACTACTGATTTGTGGATCTGTTTGTGCTTGTCCCCACTAGTGATTGATTGATCTGTTCATGCATGTCCTCACTACTGATTGTTGGATCTGTTCATGCATGTCCTCACTACTGATTGATGGATCTGTTCATGCATGTCCCCACTACTCATTTGTGGATCTGTTCATGCATGTCCCCACTACTGATTTGTGGATCTGTTCGTGCCTGTCCTCACTAGTGATTGATTGATCTGTTCATGCATGTCCTCACTACTGATTGGTGGATCTGTTCATGCTACTGATTGATAGATCTGCCCATGCATATCCCCACTACTGAGTAGTGTAGCTTCAGATGCATATCCTGCCTACAAATGAGTGGAGCTGGCCGTGCATATCCTGTTACAAGAGTGTATTTTCTGTAAGTTGTATCATTGACTAAGTGATAATTATTATTGGGTGACATATTGTTTAGAGTTTGAGTGATAGTTAATATGGGTCACATTTCATATCATAAATTAGCGGCAGGCCTTTAAGGTAGTTCTCTAGAGTTACCTCCTTTTGAGGACTGTCTTGACTGAGATAAACACGAGACTACAAGAAGGTTCTAAGTTAATGGCGATGGTTGTATCATGCTCGAATGTTCAGGAATCAGTGACTGTGTATATAAAGGCTGGTTGTCATGTTGATGACACGGACACACATGGATTAACTGGAGTGCATTAACCTGTCTGCTTTCGTCAACGCTTGACGTACATGACCGCTGCCTGTCTGCTTGCTGTGTTACATTCAGTATTATTGTTTCTCACTCTCAAACTAAGACTTTGGTGAGTTGACATTATATTTGTGACCCTTTACTTTAAATTTGACTCTGTTGCATTGTACATGAAACCTCTATTGTGAATCTTTGTATCTTACCTATGTTTCTCTCAATACAACATATTGAAAATTTTAGACTTCTCAGTGTTATATTTTTCTGGTTCTGAGGGAATTTCTTATACCTTTTGTCATGGCATATTTTTAACTGTAACAGTCCCAAGTATAATTTCAGTGATGGGTGGACTGATTATGGCAAAGCAATTTCAGCATTTGCTGTAGCATTTTTGAGTCACCATTCTTCACTAAGCACATAGACAGATCCATGCAACACAATGCCTCATAAACTAAACTCTAAAATGAAATATATGCGTTTTTCATATTTAGGCCAAACCTGTTTTTTTTCTGGTTGTTTTAACATCCAAATGCAGGAGGGAAAAAAATAAAATCAATTAGAGTAATATTTCTTCTAAATGCCCAAAGTATTTTTCTTTTGGCAATTTGTTAAGTGTATATGGAACAAAAACACCTACCAAACCAACAGTCTTATACAATTGTTGTAAGTTTACCCTTTTGGCCACTAAAAACATTAGGATTATTTTTTCTGAGTGGGAAAATTATTAATATTTTTCTTATTCTTGAAAGAAATGGCCCTGACCGGCAGATCTGTAAAACAAGAAATAAAATTTGTTGTGGCCTTAGTACTTAATAGAACATCTTGCTGTGCAATATTGTACATAAGAAGAACTAGTTGTAACCTCTGTGAACTCACCATCCCCGGCTTGTTTGAGCCTCATGTCTTCGTCTTTAACTCCCTGTACAAGTCTGGTAGCCAGCCTGCGGTTGTCTCGACGGACTGCCTTCACAAGGGCATCAAATGCTGCATCGTCTTTACTGGCAATAATGTCCACAAATTTCCGCATGCGATCCTTCCCCTTTGTGTGCTGTGGAAGAATTATGTTGGAGTATAAAGGAAATATTTTGAAACATACACTATTATTTTAAACTTCATTTATTTAGTATATTGCAGGAATGATCCACTGAAGGACACCTGAATCACATAGTTTCTCAAGTAAAAACTTTCTGGTAAATATATCTGTTTACATTTCCTATGGGGTCTGCTATATTGTGTCGTAGCAAACCAAATAATGAGTTTTTTGTCATTGTACTGTAGTGACATTGTCAGTAATGAAATTTCTGATGTCTTAAAGAAAGACTCTTTAAAATAGCAGTTTATTTACAATATCATAACATGTTTTATTACATGGTTATTTATCAGTATTATGATATATTGATATTAAAACACATCTTCATTTGTATAAACATTTTTTTCCAGCTTACTTGACATTTTCAGGAAATATAAAAAAAATATTTGAAATTTAGAAAATAACTTCTCCTAATCTTACTTTTTGACCCAAAACTCCTTAAATTGTAAGTTTGTTTTTCTTTCATCAAAAGTATGTTTTTCAGCTCCCAGAATTGACAGTCTACAGATACATGGAATGTGGTTATACGATAAAAAGTGTTACAAGGTAGTTTTTCCAGGAATGATGATATTTGAGAGAATAACACAGTACTGAGTGTAAGCTTACATAGTAGCTGCTTCCATAGTAAGTTCTACCTTACCTGTCATAATGCAGGATGTGACTGCTGCAGGTAAAGTAAATAGTTATAAAGATGGTCTAAGAGACAGGCATGTAAGTGTCCGAATAGACTGATTGGCACAACAAGACTGGTTATTGGCAGATGTGTTTGTTAACAACCGGTTCAGTGTATCAGACTGACAAAGTGAATAAAGCATATCTCTTGAGACATGCGACAAGGTTTCTTACCACAGTAACAACAGAGAGAACAAGCCAGTGCCTTAAATAATTCATCTCTGATGATTGTCATAGCTCTGAACAGATCAGCTTTCTGTTTCAAATGTCAGTATTGATACATGGAGCAGCGATTGCCCTTATAGTTTAGGACTGGAAAAGGGGTTCCAGGTTGAATTAACAGGAACATTTAGTATTCATTACATGCATGTGGAGATGGGGATGGTGTGTGTCTTTGTCTGTGTCTGTAACTGTTTTGTGTGTGTGTGTGTGTGTGTGTGTGTGTGTGTGTGTGTGTGTGTGTGTGTGTGTGTGTGTGTGTGTGTGTGTGTGTGGGTGTGTGTGTGTGTGTGTGTGTGTGTGTGTGTGTGTGTGTGTGTGTGTGTGTGTGTGTGTGTGTGTGTGGGTGGGTGGGTGTGTCTGTGTGTGGGTGTGTCTGGGTGGGTGTGTGTGTGAGTGTTTCTGTGTGTCTGTGTGTGTCTGTAACTGTCTGGTGTGTGTGTGTGTCTGTGTGTCTGGGTGGTGTGTGTGTGTTTCTATAATGTTTCTGTCAAACTAAGTCATAGACATTTCTGATACGAGGAGCATCCCTGGGTGTATTTGTTTTGAATATTTACATGTTTGTGTGTAAACACGGGTAATTTCACTGCTAGTAGCAGATGTAGCTTAACATATTTTTCTCATGAGATCTTTGAAGGTATGCTTTTGGATGAGATTTTGAAAGTTATTGGTTCACACAGTCCCAAATATTATATATAATGATAATTGTGATAATGAAGCTGCTTATATAGGAGTCATAATGTTCTACTGGGTTCACTTTTGGGAAATTCACTATTGCTCATGCAGAAATAATAGATCTAATGATTTTCACAAATGTAACAAAATGATGAAGAAATGATAATCAAAGAGTATTTGTAAAAAATGCTTATGTTAGTGCTGTGTGTTGGGTGTCTATTGTACCCTCAGTTCACGGGAACATGAAATTTCACAACTTCTTTGGTCTTTTGGGGATATATCTGGGAAATGGTAAGTCCAATGTCCATATGCCCTAGTCAGATATCATTGGTGTGTGATGTCATGGGTGCATACCCTTTCGTTTGTGTTTCCTGTTCTATCCCTATCTTTGTCATCTATGGTCGGCCGTTACCGTGACATGGGTGGTGGTCTACTGATTAAAGTGTTGGCTTGTTGTGTCAAAGACCCAGGTTCAAATCCCTACATGGCGATAATGTTTGAGTGAAGCCTATTTCTGGTGTTCTCCACTGTGATGTTGCTGAAATATTGCTTAAAGCAGCATCAAACCAAACTCAAGTCAGTCAGAGTTACTGTCACACCCTTCACTGATGCCTTTCATTCAGCAGAATATATAGAGTCCGTTTTAATTGCAAAACTTGAAATTCACCTTCCCATTCTTGTATAGGTTTAAAGCTATGACAATAATGTCTAGGTGTATGTTGTTTTCAGACCCACCTTAGTCAGGTATCATCACAAACCCACCCATTTTCCTGTACCTTTCTCAAAATCAGTAAATTACACTCATTGATTTGGCAAACAATCCGTGGGACACTGATGTCCTTTTCCTCTCTCACTGCCACAGTTCACCATTTTTTCTAATTGAGATACTGTTTTGATGATTTTTTTCCCCAACAGGCTCCCAATCTTTGCCTGTGTCATTCATTTATGAGTAATTTCATTGTGATTAGATATGTAAGAATGTATTGCTACTCCTCAACAACAGCTATTTTCAAAAATTCACTTAGTCTTTTCTTTTATCAGAAACATGTGCCATGTTGTTTTACTGTTTCAGCAAACCTTTTTAGTGTTTGATAATTTTGACTGGACGTTGAAAGGTTTATATAGTAATGAAACCAATGCAGTGTTTGAAGTTAGCAATGCAGTTTTTGAAGTTAATAGGGATCTGGGAATCCTTAAGGTTATCTGGTGTGAAAGCATCCAGAAACCTCAAGATTGTTTGTGTTTTTTAAATAAAAGTAATGGATGAGATATTTGACTTTAACCTTCACTGCACATGAATGTGTTATTCATACTAACTTATTGTGACTCACATTGATGTCCCTCTTCTCATGTTGGGTGAAGATGTCCTCCAGCTCTGGCATGACGCTGTCCAGATCCACTGTGTCCTCAATGGTCTGATGGTAGTTCATTAGTGTCGCCTGCTTCCTGGGGTCCATGTTACCCCCACCTCCTCCTGCTCCTACAGTCTTGTCTCTCCGGCTCATTGTCCCTGTAAAACACTGTACAAAGAAACAAAACCTTTCTGTGTCTGAATTCTGTTCTTAAAGAATTTGTTTTTCGTCTGTGGTTTTTCTGCATTGCTTCATCTAGTGAAAGTATATTGACATGGATGTCTAATTCAGTATTGCCAGATACATGGTTGGTTTACTATACCTTATCCATGGAATGAAATACAACATGTATCATATATGTAATCAGAATAGTATCTATGTGAACATGCACCATACACACCTTTGGCTTTGAAGACGTTAATTGGAATTTGCATCTTGACAAATACTGTTTGATTTCTGGCTTTAGTAAAGCTTTCAAAATGTTATTTGCTAAGACTTAGGTCAGGATCGCTGACTTGTTGAGCCTGGGCTAGCTGGTGAGGTTCACACATAAGATTGGTACCTAGTTTTGCAGATTGATGCTCACGCTACTGATCACTGGATTGTCTGGTCCAGACTCAATTACTGTAAATCACGAAATCTTTGCGTCATGATATTTTTGTGAGTGGCGACCAACAGACGTTTTTGCGTCACAATATTTTTGCGACTTGCCTAATTCTCAAAACGTAGTTTAGTTTGACAGTTTTTAAGCTTACTTGCATCTGAAAGTTTTATCTGAAGTAAATCCAATCACATATTAAAGGTTGCCTCTAATCATGGACACCATTTAGTTGAGTACTTCCGCAATGTATGAAATCAGTGATGTTTTCCTAAAAACAACACTTGCTGCATAGGTCATATAAGCTTAAAACAGTTCAAAGGGATTAAATTAAATGGAATGGCTCTAATAAATTGGCACTGATGAAGGACCAGTTTAGTCAGTGTCGGCGAAGCTGTTGATCTCCAGATAAGTGTCATGAAACCTATCCACGCCCGATGGAGACGGCCTTTCAAACAGTCTCCAAGAAATGTGTGTTGCGTGGTTGGTGCCTGTCTGGAGTATCGGACGTACTGATTGAATGACTTTTGTTCAGGTATCCATTGTTTGACATGTGACACGTGAGTAATGCTAGTAATTAGTCATTCTCCTCGTTGTTGTCATTGCTTAGTATATGTGCTTGTTCCCATCGATGATTATTATGATCATGATAATGCTTGAATTGGTTCTGGGAATTTGAATATGTTGAAGAGCTTTTAATCCCATGTTCAATATGACTGCCATTTTACTTGTCCATATATGTATTAAACGTAACAAAATTTGGAAGTGGGTTGTGTGATATATTGTCTTGATAATTTGAATACACAGATTTAACTGATAATTCACTTCCTCAAAAATATTCACAGGTTACTCAGGTAACATGACCAATTAGAAACAGAAAGAAAATCCAGGTCAGTGGTCGATGTATATGATGCACAAACATACAGAATTGATAATATCATTTGTTATCTTGAAATGCTGGGATAGTAGGAGCCAGTATCTCAGTACTGAAAATTTCAATCAAAACATGCCTAAATCTATCCAAGGAACATAAATACAGTGCAGTCATGACGTCCCTTGTATCACTGGGGAGTACTATAGACAAATGTCAAGTGTATATATACAATACAGTCCAGGCCGGGCCTTCAGCCATGAAGGTTTTATTAATTTACAGACTCTGATGTTTCATTGTCTCCTGTGAGATATAAGACTATGCAGCATTATACACTCCAGTGATTACCCTCTTCCAACAAACCAACAAGCCGTTCCATGCACAAAGAGTGCCTGCAAATAAATGTTTCAGTGGGTACTGGTGGTGTTCTGATTATTTGAAATAATCAAATGGTCACAGGGACCAAATGACCAAGTGATCAGTCATATTTTCTCATAGTTGAACACAAACAAGTTTGGAACTACAGTTTTAGTGTTTGAAACACTGAACAATGGAACTGAACATATCTTAAAAGTGGGAAGTTCTGGGAAGTTTATGTACATGATATATTCATCATCACTTTAAAACAGTAATTTGCGTAATTTTACATTGATGTGAAATTTGCACAGTTTCTAAATAAAACAAAAAACACAAACACAAACAACAACAGAGAAACACGTTATACTAACCTACAATAACAACCTAATAGGAAATGAAAAAAATGAACCATTTTTTTCAATGATTGCTCATTGGTAATGAACCAGTTATCAATTGTGAGATTTCAATAAACTCACAATAAAAGTGGGTACAGATTCTTTACTATGTGATGGAGGGAAACTTACCCTGTGGCTGATGTTGTGAGCAGTAGTCTGTTTAGGGACAGGAACAGGGACATGCTATTAAACAAGTCACTGAATCTGACCCCCTATTCCTGCTGGTCACCTTTTGTGACTGACATTGGTGGTTGGGAAACTTTTCCAGCCCTAAATCCTCCCTGGAGGGTGGTCACAGAGACCTATGGGTCCCAGGGTTATTTGATGAGGGTGTACACATCCATTGATACCCAAGTCTATCGTCTTTAAGATAAGGTCTATGACAAGAATGCATGAATATATTCTTTACTTCAACAAAGCTTCCAAAAAGCAAGATTTATGGATTTCAACTTCTTATTGTTTTGGCATGTTATACACAACAAGAACTTAACATCCATAAATCTTTGTTTTCGGATGCATTCCAGTTCTAAATGCCCTTGAAAGTTTTCAACTGACAGCTGTGTCTTTACTGATAGAACATAAAGCTGTTATTTGAGTAAATTCAAGATTGAAGTGTATGCTCAGCTGAGTCAGTTAAAGTCTTCGTGAAAATGTAGCAAGCAGGAAGAACATGAGACAGCCATTGAGCCTTATGTTGAAGAAACTAAGAATCACAGAAAGGTTCTTAGCTAAGAAATATGTATATTACAAATTACCCCTAGATTGTTTGTAAGTGCAATGTTTTTGAATGCTTAGGGGCTTGCCACTGAATGAAATACACAACAAAATGATTAAAAATTTTCCCTTGTGAAGAAACTGTTCCTGTATTGTTACCACCCTATCCCCAAGTATCTATGACTGCAAGGCTAATCCATGCAGATATGGCATTAACTTAGTCAATGAAATGCCTTCATATGCTATGGTTAAGAGGTCAGTTTTTAAGAGTTGAAGAGGGGATGAGAAAACAAAGTGACGACCCTGTGGGATCCCGAAGGAATCCTACAGATGGAATCCTGAAAAATAAGCATTATTATGCCTGTCTTCAGCAATTTTCTGGTATATGAAGACTAAACATTGTAAAAAGTCACTACAGGTATGTTGTTCCTTCAGGACAGTGCGCACTCGTTTCTGTTCATGAAGTTAGAACTCATTAGATGCCAATGGTTTTCATCACCTTGGCAATGGCACATTGGATTGCCCCCTCTTGCCCCATTTACGGAAAGAAGCAACTGGTAAGCATTATGCAAATGAAGGTGACTGTTCCTTCTTGGATTTATTGTGAGAAGCCTTCTACAACAATTTGATCATGTTCTTCCAGTTTCACTAAAATGTGTTCTTTCAGAATTTATCATGTGGTAAATACAAAGGTAATGATATTTTAATGGCCAAGTTATTTCCAAAAGCTGAAGGACTGCCACTAACTACCCATTTTTTGTAATAAGGATTTATCAACACTGTCGGTCCATCTTATTTAGACTAAAAACATTTCAGCAACTCCTGAATTCTTTGGGAGAGAATTTATTATTTTTGACAGTTTGACTGTGTAAGTCTTCTTTTTGAGGCATGTGTTTAAACATTTCCCTGCAGTCCCAGATTTCGTAGTTCCTTCAAGTCCGAAACATATCTAAATCTAATCATTCCCTTTCTACTGGAAAAGAGTTTCTAGACCTGCTGATATTGGTGGCCTGTACATTAGGTTTGATCACAATCACTCCCAGCAATTATACTATGTGTAACACACTTTCTTTGTTTGTCTACACTCCAAGAGATTTGTATGAAGTGGGAGGCACTTGATGTGTGGTATGGTTTATGAAACACCTACACCAGGTACCCTGCTGTGTACGTGTATACCTAGTTTTCAGCTTCAGGCCAAAGTGTCAAATTTGTCAGTAAGTACAGCTACTTTCATTTGATACAGAAATCGGTCACAAAAGTTTGTGTGACTTTGACTCATTTTAACCGTTGAATCTTAAAGTTTCATTCACAAGTTTGTATTTAAACTCCAAGTTAAATTCCAGCATGTTATATTATCATAAAGTGAGAATGTGAAAATCAATAACCCATGAAACATTTTCAAAAACAATTATGCATTTAACTTTCAGTATTTCGTGTGTATTTCACCTTATCGACATATGAATGTTGATTACTTGAAATGAAAGTTTATACACGTTTTGTACTGATTTCACTCCCTAATCAGATATGGCCAGGCAACAATGCATTATATTAATAATTTGTTACATACATAAGGCAATTTTGAAGCAAATGCACGTTACTGTCTGCATCTTAAGCTGCTGTCCCAAAGCATTAAAATCTTTTGTTTTTTTTAAAGTTGTCCTTTTGCAAGTTCATTTACTGAATTGGAGTCCAAGATATAGTCTTGGACTATGAAATGACCCTCATGCTAATATGGTAAAAAGAATTCATGTTTTTTGTCTATGTCAAATCATTATGTATTATGTAATGCAAATGAAATCAGCAGAACGTTGTTATACACTACAATATAAAAATATGAAAATATTGTTTAATCTGAACATGAAGAGACACCACAGTGGTTTAGAATTTTGAATAAATCATGTAGTAATAAGTCATTACATGTCTTAGTTATGGAAGTATTAAAGAACCTCCTATGCAATGTGAACTGGCACTTGTTTAATTTAGGTTTAATATTAAATCATCATATCTCCTCCTATAACATGACGTGTTGCTCACCTCTCTGACTCCAGGTCAACCACAGAAAGGAGTTAATGGATCATTATCAAGAAGAAGATATAATCCTTGGTGCTAAGATAACACATGTACACATGTATATCAGGATTATCCTCACTGAAAGTTAACTCCGATTTCTGGGTACACGTGTTGTCTAGACGATGTCACCTGGGATATACATTGCCGTATCAACCACCCAGATAACAGATAAACCACTCGGTGTGTCTTTATTAGCCTTGTGTAATATCAACTTCAGCACAGCCAAATGAGCTCTCTCCACTGACAACATATTTTATGGTTGTTTGCTTAATTGTATTTACTTTTTCTTGGTAGGTTTATAATGCTGGTCTGGGTATTGTGGTTCCCCAGTAGGCACTTTATTGCCTTGAAAGTAGAGTGTCAATGGTTAAATAATGTCTTCACAATTTTCAGTAAGTGCCTTTTGTGTGATTTATTGTTGCTTGTTCAACCTCTGGTCCTCACTTAAATGGGACTTCATTGATGGGAACAGTAAATATTTGTTTAGTGTGCCTTGGTTGTGAAGTGCTAATTGATATCAGGGTGTTGAGAGGCTGTTGATAATAGCTACCTGGCGATGCCTACTGCGTATCTGGAGTTAACATTGAAAGGCGTTCCCAATCCAACATCTTTCCCCTGTTCTGGTATTCAGTTTAGCATTTATATCTTAAGCTAATTTAATCAAACTTTTAAATAGGAAGAAAAATGAGGTAAGTGTAAACATGGTTATTGACTACCTACTGAATTCACTTTTTTCTCCGGGGCCATGTGAATAGATAACCATCTTTGAACATCTCTTTTGATATCGGTTGTTTTGGTAAAACACATTATTTTCAGCAAATGTGGACAACAAAGTTAAGAAATGCAGTAAAGGATTTTATGTTCATTGAGGGGTGAAGGTCATTAGTGACTCTGATGTAAACTAGCAATGCACAAGCAAGGCACACCAGACAAACATTTACTGATGGAATCCCGACTGGAACTCATTCCTCACAAAGTACTAGAACTGGTACTTTACTGAAAAAGTGTGCTCACAAGTATAATATACATTTCACTCATATATGTTGTGGTGTGCATTTTAGCAATCAACAGTTGGTCAATATGAATATTGGTGTTAGGATGTTGAGACCGGACTTTGATGTATGTGACTTACAGTTATAGATAATTGGTGTTTATTGGACATTTCAAAGTGTGTGTGGATCATGGATGTCCCAGACACGTGATTCATGTAAGGTGGTGTGCGTCACTATGTAGAGTTGGCATCCCTGGGGTATTTCTATGTTATAGTTTGTCAGTGAAGTGTGTAGACTCCTCCGGGGGTAACTCCCATGCCAGGGGTAGATGTACCAGTCAGTGCTTTGCTCCTTCAAGCTGACACATCAAGACAGAAGGAAATACTGTTGTGGTAGTATTAGCCTTAGCTAACTCAATGTCTTTAAGCAAATTTAATTTGGACATGCTGTTTTAACTGTCGATAATGTTGATATCCAGTGGTGACATATTTGTATTTTTAAATGTTAATTTGGTGTGAATTTACTATATGAATATTCATTTTATATAAAAAAATTGTTAATATAAAAGTCTTTTTTTTTATTGATGCATCAATATTTTTTTTAAATTCCTGGGTTTTTTAAGGAATTAATTAATGTGTCAAGTCAAACACACTGACGTGAAAATTGCATTGTTTCGTATCATTAGTAAAATGTCTTTATAAAACAAACACATATTAAATAATAAAAGTGAACATTTTACTTTTAAGAGAACTTTTATGACTTGCTATTTTTATTATATATTTAGATTCGGGACACATTTACTACAAAATGATGCCAAATTTAGCAATTTCTTGACATTTTGGTATTTTTGTATCCAACCTCCTTAAGTCCCTTGTTGATCTCTGGTCCTGTCAGGTGCATCCATGGTGATCTGAAACCCCCTGATCAAAGGGAAACAACTCCTCATAAGTATAATGAAAGATCCACATGACACAAATTGTTCTCCAACATATCTCTTTATCTGTAGGGAGAACTGATAGCAGTTACGCATTATATTACACATTTTAAGGTATTACTTTGTGTACAGTAACGACAAATCTATCCCAGAAGTTTCTAGTACCAACAAATGTACATGCAAAAAACGAACAATTTGCAGTCTGTGCCAATAGATTTTATTTGTCAGCTCAAATGTGTTCCTTAGAATTGTAGTTTTAATTGTTACATTTTAGTTGAGCATCATTAGTTGATGTCACTAGGTATGGTAGAAACTATTCTTAAATAGGTTTCATCAAATAAGTTTAACTACTGCTTCTCTTTGTGATAAAATATAGCAATGACTTCGTTTTACCTCTGTTGGTTAGCATTAAAGGGAGGCAACTCTGATTATGGAAATGGTGACTAGAAGCAGACTGTCATATCCTTGTCGTAGTCGAAAGATGAGAAGGGATTCTGTCAACTGCTCGTATTTCATGCTACATTTGATGGACTCTGTGTACATGTGTCGGATATCAATACGAAACATTTGGACAACGATTTATGAAACATCTATAAAGTATTATAACTTGTTTAAGGTGTAATGTTTTTACAAGTAAATGAAGATTTCTCTTATGTTGGCATGCAACACATGGCTCCCTACTGAGTTTATATAACAGTAAGTAAGTATGGTTTTACACTGCTATGAACAATATTCCAGCAATATCACAGTGGGGGTCAACCAGAAATGGGCTTCACACATTATGCCCATGTGGGGAATTGAACCCGCGTCTTCAGCACTTCGAACACGTTTACCACAAGGCTAACCCAATCCCCAAACCCAGCACTGCTTACAGGTCAAAACAGTAGGGAAAATGATGCGGTTCCAATTCTCTGACACAGACTATGCCCCTATCCTATTAAACATAATGGAGATCAAACATTTTTATCACTTTCTGTTATCAATTCTGGTTGTGATTTTAGTCAGATATATGTTTTTTCACTGAACATATAATTCATTCCCACCCCACAGTCCTTCTTGATAAAAAAATATAGCCCATTACTTGTATCCTACATACCAGCATCACTAGTTACCTGCATACAATATCACTTGTAACCAACATGCCAGCATCACCAGTAACCAACATACAAGTGTCACCAGTTAACAACATACATCACCAGTAACCACCATAAAAGCATCACTGGTAATCAACATGCCAGCATCACCAGTAATAAAATGCCACATCACTTAATAAGTAACCAACATACCACATCACCAGTAACCTACATACTGGTCAACATACCACATCACTGGTAAGCAACATGTCATCATCACCAGTAATCACCACATCACATCACCAGTAATCAGCATGCCAGCATCCCTAGTAATCAACACACCAGCATCACCAGTAATCAACATAGATACAACCATTACTAGTAACCAAAGATGAACCATTTATATCTGCTGCCTTCGTAACATACAGGATATTTTATGTTTAATTTTAATTCAAAACACATACGATTGTTAGAAATATATTTAAAGCAGATTTGAGGTACACTTACTTATATGTCACATGCATCAGACAGGAAAATAGTTATTTTTTGTGACTAGAACCAAACCTATAAATGTATGGTATACTTCAAACTGTACTTGTATTCATAGCACTAACTCATAATATAACAAGTCTTTTCTTGTTGAATTTTAAACTCAGGATATTATGTAAATTAATGAACAGGTGCACAATCATGACTATCAAGTGAGTTTATGTTCTTATAGTCTGTGTGCTGTAAAAATGTACCGATGAATTTCACTTTAAACAAAGAAGTAAACCAAATGAAGTGAAATTAAGAGTACAAATCCGCAGAATTTTACTCAACTTAGGATAATATTTAAAGTTGTTAAACAAATGATCATATATTCAAAGCATTTGGTTGGTTTGTATTACAAGGGGGTAAGTGCAGTAGTTGGAAGAGTGAAACAAATGATCATATATTCAAAGCATTTGGTTGATTTGTATTACAAGGGGGTAAGTGCAGTAGTTGGAAGAGTGAAACAAATGATCATATATTCAAAGCATTTGGTTGATTTGTATTACAAGGGGGTAAGTGCAGTAGTTGGAAGAGTGAAACAAATGATCATATATTCAAAGCATTTGGTTGGTTTGTATTATAAGGGGGTAAGTGCAGTAGTTGGAAGAGTGAAACAAATGCACATGCGATAGTGCTGAGCGTTAACTTAGACCAACCCTACATGTTGTTGGTGTTTCATCTGTATACCCCCTTGTAATACAAACAAATAAATCAATTTACATTATCAACTGATTGACAGTATCATTATCATCTTGAAAATCTACAGCTTTGTGCAGGGTCACACTAGGAATGTGTATAAACTGTAAGCTGGATGATCTCACTTATGACAAATGGGTTGTGTTTTCATGTGCTCCAGTTACGAAAATAAATAAAACATGCATTGATGACAAGATAAAGTGATGTGATTTTATGATGTGTTATAAACAGATTAATCTACCAGGCTTTTCTCTTGCACAAAGTGATCTTAGCGCTACAATGAGTGTAACTCCCATTCTCCAACATAGGCTTAGGATAGTTGTAGCACTAAGACTGCTTTGCTAAAGTGGGTCCTGACATGTATTGTTTGTCATTGTAACATACCACATATCAGTATATATTTACCTCACCTTTGCTCATAATGCATAGTTTGTAAATAAAATGGAAACATACACACACCCTTGTTAATCTCCAGGGTATATGTTACAATAAGTCTAGACTATACCCTGGATCCATCAGCGGCTTGGACCGATGATTTTACGACATCCCTTTGATGGCTTCACATTCTCACAGTAGCCAATCAGCTAAGCAGCTGTTACAACTGATTTTTCCTGTGTCAACAAAGATAGCAGTTGCAGCAGTGAAGGTTTGTTCACAGGGCGACTGAGATTTTGGGGGAAATCATACAGACAAATATGTCTGAAACTTTAAAAACATATATTCAAGAACTCCTTCAACCTCCTTCAAAGTACATTTATTTCATCTGAAGTTCAGTTTTTTGGATAATTTACGAAGCGAAAGTCACTTGTGGTTGGTACGCTCAACTTCCCAGTGTAGACACCTGATTGGATTAAAAAACCTACCAAGGCAGGTAATAAAATCATCGGTCCCAGCCACAGATGCATCCAGGGTATAGATGAGACCGGGGGAGATTACCGAGGATGACAGACACAATGAAATAATCTCTCTGTACAAGACTGTGAAATTTTTAGAATCATCCCTGAAAGCCTACATGTCATTGTCATTTATAGCATTGTGAAAGTAGCTGGTAGCTTCTGCTTGGAATGGGCTTCCTTTTTGTTGAGGGTGTTGAAGGTTCGAACTTTATTGTGTCAAAGTTCGTACTTTTCACTTTTACACTGTTGCCCTGGTTATTGTGGACACGTCGTGACCGAGCTGCAGATTTAGGCGGGGATGACCGTGTGTGTCGTGGTCGTCGAGGTGCTACAGGACTGATGTCACGAGAACTGTCCTCATCTTTGTCGCTGTCGTCAATGATTGTAACATAATGGTCAGGAGTGCGGTCCGACTTCGGTCGCGTTTTTTTCTGGCTAGCCTCATGTTTCTTCTTTACAAATGCTTTCTGCGGGCGAACAAACATTGCGTTGTGTTTATCATAGAGTCTGTCAACATCTGACTCAAGTTGAGCAATGTGCTTCACCAGATAATCTTTCTCTAGTTGGAGACGTTGGTAGCGCCTTTTCTCCTCTGAGAGCTTGTAGTTGAGATCTCTCTCATTGATAGTGGACCTGGAAGATCATAAAAAGAATATGTATACACCAAGTTCCTTGTGATGGAACTAGATCTTCTTGAAACTTATGTACTTTTCCACTTTATTGCTTCAGGAGACATGACATTTGATTTCATTTTCTACATACAAGGTTGATGCTATGGTATGTATGCATACGGTTGGTTGTGTGGGGGGGTAGGTAGGCGTAGGTGTGCATAGATGTGCATCTATGTGAGCTTCATATATGTGAACATAGGCACGCACAAATCAAGGCTTTGACAGGCTGTATTGTCAGTTCTCACTGAAATACCATGCTGCAGTTTAACATTTGTGCCTCTTTAGACCATATACAAGCTTCAAGTCAACCTGTCCTTGATTTTTCTGCTTAATACCTAGCACCAAAATAGGAATAAAATTAGCCATGATGCAGCCATGGAACTGGCTCACCCATTTTACATGCGGGAACCCAAAGCTGTATCTTTACCTTGAAGAGAATTGTTTTGAGAATGAAGGGACCAAGTGAGTCAAAATCAAATCAAATTCTAAAGAGTCCTCTGTGTGAAACTAGATGCATTTGTGTGCATAAACAGGTTACAGTATGGCCTTAGATTCCTATGCGACTCATCAGAGGCAACCTAATGTAATAAGCAGTCAGACATGTAGATTGCATGCCATCATGTCTATTGTTGCTCATCATTGCAAACATGCTTGTTTTATCCAGCTGCAATATGTTTTCAGGCTTTTGTCTTGTTGTGTGGCAATCAACTACAAACAAGTGTATAAATACTAACTTTTCCACAAGCTGAGGAAGAGTCATACTCATACGGTCCACTTCTTCAAACTTATCCAGACACTGCATCATCACCCGGTCTAGACAGTTCATCCTGTCTAGAATCTCCTTCACCTGCTCCTTGATCATTCGGAAACTCACATCCACCTCAAAGTCAAAGTCAGTGCCAAACATATGTATGGCCATGTCCTCATACAACTCCTGGATGTCCATAGCATTCGTGTCTGTTTGGACTTCTTTGGAAGACTGGAACACAGGAGTTGGGATCCGTACAGCCTCATCGGACATCAACCGCTTGTTTTGTTGACGAGTGCGTTCCTTCTGGATTTCTTCAGCTAGCCACTTTTCTGTCTCCTTCTGCTCTGTCTCTGTCAGGTGGAAGAGGTTACGCTTAATGAAGATAGCCACATTCCTCTTGATGTCATCATCTGGCTGTTTCCGACTGGTGGCTCCATACCCAGTGATTGGCTCTGTTGCAGAAAGGCAAATTGTTTGAGAAGATGTGTTTTGAAGTGCAAGGTTTGGACAAATTGTATTGTGTAGTTACAGAATGATAAACCTGGCTCCATGTTGATTTAATTTAAAGATGATTATGTTAATGCTCTCATCTTAATATTAGATAATTGTTTGCTTGAAAATGAACCTTTTTCTTTCCCTTTTCTAGAATTCTTAAAAAGGATCAAAGCCATCTCTTTGGCTGGATTGAGTTGAAATTGTGCAGTGGACAAGGAACACACAAAACAGAAGCCACCACCAAAATAAGCAACAGTGCATGCTAAGCCAAGTGGAACAAAAAGTGTTCTAAAACTATTTTGTGCTTGGATCACAAACTGGGGAAAAAATATTAAAGAATTTTCATTGAAGCGTAATTGTTTGCAGTCCTTTAATGTTTTGTGTGACGTGTTGGAGCAGGATACACTCACCTTTTTTCAGCATTTGGTACAATCACAATGTTAACAGTGATTCATAAACTCATATTCATGATATACAAGTTGATGAGACTGTAATTAAACACTGCTTTTAGCAGGGATTTTTTACTGATATTTAAAGGATTTTGTTGCTTACATTAAACAATGAGTTGAATGTAAAGTACTCTTATAAAAATTAGAAATATGAATGTGAAATATGAAAATAACTTACTCTTGTCTGCAAACTTTATTTACAGGAAAGTTACTGTATGAAATCAGTATGCAGTGGGTCAAAATGTTTCAGTTGTTGTAAAGTAACACATTTATTATGTTACCTGTATCCTTGATAAGCTATGTGAAAAGAGGGTGTAAAATTAGTTTGGAATTTGGGTGAAATTTTGTAGGTTATAATTTTTTACCAAAAGTAAGTCAGGCCCCCCTAAGTAATTGAAGGAATTACAGCAAATTTGAAGGAATTGCATCTCAAATGGAAACAAACGCAGCCCACTCGCGAAACAATTGCAGCGATATCGGTAGTTTAGCGGTAATAATGGAAACACATCGGCCCTATCGGAAGCAATGTCGGTAATACTGGAAACACGCTCGGCCATCTTCGGAGATTTTTCGGTCGCGAGCGGAAACTCACGCAGCAAAACATGGCGTCGTTGGAAGAAACACCCGTCTCGGTGAGTTGTGTTTTTAGTTCCCACTATTACATTTTTATACCTATCCATCTTTGACAACCCGTGTTGAATGCGTTTAGGTATGAGGTGTTGTCGGGGCAATAGCTTATGTTTTGCTGCGTGAGTTTCCGCTCGCGACCGAAAAATCTCCGAAGATGGCCGAGCGTGTTTCCAGTATTACCGACATTGCTTCCGATAGGGCCGATGTGTTTCCATTATTACCGCTAAACTACCGATATCGCTGCAATTGTTTCGCGAGTGGGCTGCGTTTGTATCCATTTGAGATGCAATTCCTTCAAATTTGCTGTAATTCCTTCAATTACTTAGGGGGGCCTGGTGTATCATTGATTGACATCTGAGTATTTATGGAAACAAATTAGTTCATCTCTCCATCGTTCTCCATCATTCAACTGATGTCAGTATGAAACATCTCCCAAATGCGTGAGTGACTGAATGGATTATGATTTGAACTTATTGTGAATGAGATGAGAATGGTTTAAAATATTTACAAAAACCTACAAGGAAAAAGGAAGGATTGGGGTGCAGCGTTAGTAACCTTTTTGAGAGGACACTCCAAATATTGCACCTGAAGCTGTAATGGATGATGCAATCTTGAGTTTAGCTTCTCTGTTCTTCTCCTCAATGTAGCTGGTCTTCATCTTTTCGGCCAGCCAGGGGTTGGTTATTGACAGGATCTCCAGTAGTGTGGTGAAGGCCTTATAGCCTCTCTTGGGTAGTAGCTCTAGCAGGCGATGGGCCTTGCTTACATAACTCAGCTCATTCTGGAACACCAGATATTCATGATATGCCTGGAACCTTTCTCACATAACTCAACTCATTCTGAACAACAGGAATATGTGACATGCCTGGAGCCATTCTCATGTCACTGAGCTCATTCTGAAACACCAGAAATACATGACATGCCTGGAGCCTTTCTCACAGAACTCAATTCATTAAAATACCAGGAAGGTGTGACATACCTGGAGCCTCGCTCACAATCCCAACTCATTCTGTAACACCAGAAATACATGACATGTCTGGAGCCTTGCTCACAATTCAAACTCATTTTGAACACCAGGAACGTGTGACATGCCTGGAGCCTTGCTCTCATAACTCAACTCATTCTGAACACCAGGAAGATGTGTCATGCCTGGAGCCTTGCTCACAATCCCAACTCATTCATGAAGAGCTAGAATACATGATGTGCCATTGCATTTGACATGTTGAATGTATGGTTCTGACCACTGATTTGTAGTGTTGGGAATTGGTTGTAAAATCATATTTGATGATAGTGTCAAGCAGTTGACGCTTGCTTTCCAAATGACATGTTCAGTGAAACTAGATCACACCAGCTGATCCATAAAAATTACTTTGGCTCCATATTTTCCAAAACAAAGTCTGGATACAAACTTTCTCATGTTTATCTCCAAGAATTTGGTTGAAAGTAGTGAAAAAACTTCTCTTGATGACATTACCCTTATAGGTCAAGACTGGTGCAAAAATTATTGCTTTTGATCATTCTGGACTTGTTGATAATTTGGATCTCCCAATAAGTCTTCCGAGTTTGATGGACCATCTGTATTGTTCTGATGAGAAGGTGATCATACTGACCTGAATGACAGCAGTCATCTCCTTGTCCAGGACATTACTCTCGCAGAATGCACAAAGGAAACTCTCTGTGACAACTATTTCATTAGCAAGACGGTGTCGGTACTGGCCGAGAACCCTTTTCTCAGCTTCTTCCATTTTTGTTTGACCTTGTGTCACTCTGTCAAAGAATTAGTATTTTTTTTCAGACTTTATGAAACATCTGTATGAACAAAACTGGAAGTTCTGATGCTTGAAGTTGAAAATCAGTATATTGATTTGTTTTGATTGTAGCTGTGGAAATATGTTATGATATCTTCTGTAATGACTAAGACATTTCGTTATTAGGAAATCTATATCTGTATCACTGTATTGTTCTGATCCTCTTTCTAAGAGATTCCTTTCAATACTGAGTCACACTGATTAATTTTTCTTAGAACTTATTTGGAATACTTTAAGTTTAATAGTTTAAGGAACTACTTGGTCGAACACAAGTTGAAGCTGAATTTCCTGCTTAATGTTTTCAGTGGGACAAAAGGCTTTTAGTTCATTCCATGATATATTTCTTGCGTATTCACTGGAGCATTACAAAAACTATTTTAGAGAAATTAAATATTAAAAAGCATGAACATTCAGCTTGTATCAACAAAACATTACTTCAGTGTTCTGTGAATTGTGAGGTTTTTAAATTGTCCCATGTTCTTGTTTTCAATAACACTTGTTATTAGCTTTAACAGAAATCAACAGAAGAAAAACAAAATTATATTCTTTTGCCCAAACATTCCAACATTAAATTACCCACCTGTTACAGTCCCTTAGTCCTTCGTCCTTTACATGGAAACACCTTGACTGAGGCCGTCGTCAGCATGGGATCAGGGCTCCATCGCTTCACTGACTGCCTTGTTTGAGTCAAAGTCTTTGCCAAGCCAATTGACAGCATGCAATATAGATACCTGGATCATACCTCATATCTCGCCATGCTTACTGCATTACCCATGATACACACGGAATGCCTGGGAATCATGGCTACAACGCTGGGCTGTCATAAGGATATGAAATTAAATCCCTTACTGTCATTACAATGCAGGGGCTGAGGTTATTTGTAGATGTGTGTGAATGTTTTGTCATTATCAATCACTGTAATCAGCTTGGACTGAGACGTCAGGTGGCTAGGATTCAATACTGACAACAGTAGATCACTACTGGAAAACTTAATACACAGGGTACATGATAGAACAGTAGAGAATGGGCCATTTAAAAATTATTGGAAAATGATAAAGGTAAATTAACTAAATTTATGAATAAATTTACATTTTTATTGATATGTCCAAAAACTGATAAAAAATCTTTGATTTTAGTTGTGAAACTGTTAACTGATTTGATTTAGTAGTCATGTCAGTTCAGATAATGTTTTCTTCAGTCATACAAAATGTACGAGTCATATGTCAGCATCACTGATAATGTATAGCTAGTGGGAAAGAATGATTCCACTGCCATGTATTAATGACCCTATAAAACACACAGAAGCCATTACCTTGGTGTCATGGCTCATGAAAAGCCAAGGTTAAACATTTATTACATGCCATTATTAACACTAAGTAGTCAGTTGAAGGTTATATCCAGACTTCACTTATGATTTATCAGCGTCTACATATTTTCTGTGTTGATTACAGATATTCTCACATAGGTGGTTTACAGTAAATATCAAAGTGTACTAGCAGTCGCTTAGTTCAGTTATTATACTCTTCAAGTTACGGGAGGTGGGACAGAGGTCACAGGGTCATAAACACCAGGCCAGTAATTGTCAGTTGTCATGTTGCAGGCAAGGGCTTGACAATCAAAAGACTTTACAGTCTCTTTGAGGTGTTATCAGTGATCAATTTGTAATGCTCAACTGTTTCAAGATTGATCTTTGCCTGCCTGTTGTAAGTCTGTAGCTTCAATGTGAGACCAACAAGCAGATGTATGATCACAGTTTTGTGGGGATCCTGTAGGTTTTGCCAGCTTTTTAATTGTGAATGTCGCATGACATTGTAACTGTTGCCATTACATATTTGTTGTCTTTTGATTGGAGCTGGTGAATAGCAGACAGACAAGGAGAAACCCTGTGACTGTAGGACTGTTGAAGATTAGTTTACATGTTACGTGTGTCTTCAGTTCATTGCATGTGTTGAAGTGTTGTGATATCTTCACTTAATCTGTGAACTAAAATCTGTCAATATATTTCAAGCTCAGTTCCCTGACAGAAGGAAAGAAGAAAGATTGACACTGATATGACTAGAAAATAGAGGTAATAAACATGATGAATAAACAGTGGACTACTCACTGAGAACAGGAAGAGAAAACTAATCTGTTATGTTTGTATTAAATAGGTTTATTCAATATTTTGACTCAAAAGAAGTCAGTAAACACCCAGTTTTGTTCACATGGTTTACTTATTCTGTCGTTTGAAGAAACCATATAGTTTTTAATAAACTTAAATTATTCATAATAGGTTAGAACACTCAGTATTCAGATGTTTTGACTAATCTATTGTTTTACAGTTTTGCTGCGTATACTTTAAAGAATTTTTGAGTTTTTAAATGAACTGAAAATAGTTCTTGAGTCACACTGTTTGCAGGAGAGGACAGATAAAGTCACAGGCAAGTAAAAGATCTCAATCAAAGCCCACCACATATCAATAACCACGGGTAAAAAGACCCCACCATAGATCAAACAAACCCACCATTGATCAGTCAAACCTACCTCAGATTGACCAGACCCACCACAGATTAACCAATGCAACTAAGGATCAACCAAACCTACCACAGATCAGTCAAACCCACTACAGATCAACCAAGCCCATCACACATCAACCAAAACCACTACAGTTTAACCAAACCCAACACAGATCAACCAGATCCACCCAGATCAAACAAACCCACCCCAGTTAAACAAAACCAACTACAGACCAACCAAACCCACCACAGATCATCCAAACGCTCAACAGATCAACAAAAACCAAGAACAGATAAACTGAGTTCACCCAGAAAATCAAACCTACCACAGATCAGCAAAACCCTCCAAGGATCAACCAAAGCAACTGAAGATCAACCAGATCAACCAAACCCACCATAAATCAACCAAACCTAGAACAGTTCAACCAAACCTCCTACAGATCAAACAACTGCACCACAGAGCAACCAGTCCTACCACAGATTACTCAAACATTGCACAGATCAGCCAAACCCATACCAATTTAACCAATCCCACCAGAGATCAATCGCATCGTCGACAGATAAAAATAAAACTAATTAAAAAGTAAAACAACCTCAGATCAGCTGAACACACCTAGGCCAACCAAACCCACCCCAGATCAACCAAACCCACCACATATCAACCAGACCAACTACAGATCAACAAGATGAAACAAACCCACCACAGATCAACCAATCCCACCACAGATCAACAAAACCAACAACAGATCAATACAACCAATCACAAATCAACCAAACCCACCACAGATCAACCAGACCAACTACAGATCAACAAGATGAAACAAACCCACCACAGATCAACCAATCCCACCATAGATCAACAAAACCTACAACAGATCAACATAACCAACCACAGATCAACCAAACCCACCACAGACTGGCCATTCCCACCACAGATCACACAACCCTAGAACAGATGAACCAGCCCAACTAATGGCCTAACAAGTATCAACCAAACCCACCACAGATGAACAAAACCTACAATAGATCAAACAAACCCACCAGAGATCAACCAAACCCACCACAGATCAACCAAGCCCATCACAGATCAACCAAGCCCATCACAGATCAACCAAGCCCATCACAGATCAACCAAACCTTCCACAGATCAACCAAACCCATCACAGATCATCCAAACCAGCAACAGATTAAACAAACCTACTACAGATAAACCAAACCAACTACAGGTCAACCAAACACACCACAGATCAATCAAATGTACAACAGATCAACCAAACCCACCACAGACTGGCCATTCCCACCACAGATCAAACAACCCTACAACAGATGAACCAGCCAAACTAATGGTCAAACAAGTATCAACCAAACCCACCACAGATCAACCAAACCTACAATAGATCAAACAAACCCACCAGAGATCAACCAAACCCATCACATATCAACCAAGTCCATCACAGATCAACCAAACCCATCACAGATCATCCAAACCAGCAACAGATTAAACAAACCTACCACAGATAAACCAAACCAACTACAGATCAATCAAGCCCACCACAGATCAACCCACTGCAAATAAATCAAACTCACCATAGGTGAACCAAACCTACAACAGATAAACCAAACCCAGCACAGATGAAACAAATCAACGACACATTGCCCAATTCATCACATATGAAACAAACCTACAACAGATCAACACAACCAATCACAGATCAGCCAAACCCACCATTGATCAGCAAAATCCATCACATATAAATGAACTCGACTATTATCAACCAAACCAAATAGAGATATACCAAATGCACCAAAGGACAACCAGTCCTCCCACAGATGAACCAAACCTTACACAGATCATCTAAACCCACTACAGATCAACCAGACCCCCTACAGATCAGCCAAACCCAGAACAGATCAACCAAACTCATCACAGATCAACCACTTGAACACTTGTACCACAGATCAACAAAACCCACCACATATAAACCAAACCAAATCAACTACAGATCAACCAACTCAAACAAACCCACCACGGATCAACCAAGCTCACTATACATGAACCAAACCTACAACAGATCAGCCAAACCCACCAGAGATCCACCAAACCTACAACAAATCAACGAAACCTAGAACAGATCAACAAAACCCATCACAGAAAACCAAATGTACCAAAGAACAGCCAGTCCTACCACAGATTAACCAAACCTTAAACTGATCAACAAAACCCACCACAGATCAACTAAACCCTCCTACAGATTATCCAAACCCAACACAGATCCACCAAATATACCACATATCAACCAAACCTACAACAGATCAATCAAACCCACCACAGATTGACAAAACCCACCACAGATAAACCAAACCGAATACAGATCAACCAAGGTTACAACAGATCAAGCAATCCAACTATAAGATCACCGGATCAAACAAACCCACCACACATCAACCAACCACACCATGGAACAAACAAACCCACCACACATCAACCAAACACACCTCAGAACAACCGATCCTACCATGGATCAACCAAACCCAACACAGATCAAGAAAATCCATCACAGATCAAACAAATGCACCAAAGAACAACCAGTCCTACTATGGATCAACTAAACCCAACATAGATCAACAAAAAACATCAGAGATCAAGCAAACCTACCAAACGCACCAAATAACAACCAATCCCACCATAGATTAACCAAACCTGCAATTGTTCAACCAAATCTACCACAATCAACTATGTCCACTACAAATCAACCAAACCCACCACAGATGAACCAAACCAAGCACAGATCAACAAATCCAATAGATCAAGTAAACCAACTGAAGATTAAACATACCCACCACTGATCAATTAAACCACAGATGAACAAAATAAACTACAGAAGAACCAAACCTACTGCACATCAACCATACCCACCACACATCATCCAAACCTACAACAGATTAACCAAACCTACCACAGATAAACCAAACCAAGTACAGGTCAAACACACCACAGATCAATTAAATGTACAACAGATCAATCAAGCCCACCACAGATCAACCAAAACTTTTTCAGATTAACCAAACCTAGCACAGGTCAACCAAACCAACCGCAGGTCAACCAAACCCTAATAGAGATCAACCAAACTTACAACAGATTAACCAAACCCAACCATAGATGAACAAAATGAACTATGGATGAACCAAACCTCCCACAGATCAACCAAACCCACCACAGATCAACTATACCCACCACACATCAACTAAACCACCACAGATCATCCAAACCTACAACAGATTAACCAAGCCCACCATAGATCAACCAAACCCACTTCAGATCAAGCAAACCTACCACAGATAAACCAAACCAAGAACAGTTCAACCAAACCCATCACAGATCAACTAAACCCACCATACATCAACCAAACCCACCACAGATCAACCAAACACAAAAGACATCTACCCAATCACTACATAACGTCCAGTCCACAACAGATTAACCTGCTGATTACAAAACCCATTAAAGTTTAAACCACTGAAACCAAACCCACCACAGATTTTAGTTAACTAAGCCCAGTCAAGATCAACCAAATGAACTAAAGATCAACCTAACTTGCAACAGATTAACCAAACCCAACCATAGATGAACAAAATGAACTATGGATGAACCAAACCTCCCACAGATCAACTAAACCCACCACACATCAACTAAACCAACACAGATCATCCAAACCTACAACAGATTGACCAAGCCCACCAGATGAGCCAAACCAAGCACCGATCAACTAAGCCAATAGATCAAGTAAACCAACTGAAGATTAACATACCCACCGCTGATCAATTAAACCCACCATACATCAACCAAACCTAACACAAATCAATGAAACCCAACACAGATCAACAAAACCCATCACAGATCAGTTAACCCATTTCAGATCAACCAAAAGAGCTACAGATCAACCTAATCTATTACATATCAACCAAACCCACCACAGATCAATTAAACCCACTACAGATCAACAAAATGAACTACAGATTAGCCAACTTCACAATAGATCACAATCAAATGTACAACAGAGCAACCAAACCAACAACAGATCAACCGAGCCCACCACTGATCAACAAAACCCACTACTGATCAACCAAATGAACTACAGATCAACCAAACGTACAACAGATTAAGCAAACCCAACACAGATGAACAAAATAAACTACAGATGAACCAAACCTACCGCACATCAACCATACCCACCAAACATCATCCAAACCTACAACAGATTAACCAAACCTACCGCACATCAACCAAACCAAGTACAGGTCAAACACACCACAGATCAATTAAATGTACAACAGATCAGTCAAGTCCACCACAGATCAACCAAAACTTTTTCAGATTAACCAAACCTAGCACAGGTCAACCAAACCAACCGCAGGTCAACCAAACCCTAATAGAGATCAACCAAACTACAACTTAACCAAATGAACTAGAGATCAACCAAACTAACAACAGATTAACCAAACCCAATCATAGATGAACAAAATGAACTATGGATGAACCAAACCTCCCACAGATCAACTAAACCCACCACAGATCAACTAAACCACCACAGATCATCCAAACCTACAACAGATTAACCAAGCCCACCATAGATCAACCAAGCCCACTTCAGATCAAGCAAACCTACCACAGATAAACCAAACCAAGAACAGTTCAACCAAACCCATCACAGATCAACTAAACCCACCATACATCAACCAAACCCACCACAGATCAACCAAACACAAAAGACATCTACCCAATCACTACATAACGTCCAGTCCACAACAGATTAACCTGCTGATTACAAAACCCATTACAGTTTAAACCACTGACAACAGATCACACAAACCACTTTCTGATCAACTATACCTCAGATTGATAAACCCACTCCACATGAACACATTAATCTTAATTTTATATAAATCCAATATGGAAAGCCATATAAACCAAATGAAATAGTAAGCATAAGACTGTGAATAGGATGTGTTAAACCTAAAGATTATAATGTTCAACACCTGAAACACAGCATTTCTAGCACTGAAGTAATGGAAGTAATATTCTCTTAATTTTTAACAATGACAAATGTTATGCTTCCCTTTTGAAACATCTGAACCTGTGAACCTGTTGATTCTCTTCATTCGATGTGAGGGTGAATGACTGAAATGTCTATAAAGAATTTATGAGCATTCAGAAATGACTTGTGAGTGAGTTTAGTTTTATGTCACACTCAGCAATATTCCAGCAATATGGTGGTGGTCTCTAAATAATTGAGTCTGCACCAGACAATCCAGTGATCAACAGCATGACCATCAATCTGCGCAATTGGGACTTGATGACGTGTATCACCGAGCCTGACCACCCGATCCCATTAGTTGCCTCTTACGACAAGCATGGTCACCTTTCATAAATGACATATGATTACAAAAATAACAAACTAAGTGGTATCAAGAATTCAAATAAATTATACAATGTTTGTCTTTATCAATGTAAAAGGTGAAAAAGACATTCTATGTTTCAGTATTTGTAAGTGAATATTGTGATATCTCATTCAGCAAATTCACAACTCTATCACAAAGGTTTCAAAGTTTTAATCGTGGAAGCTAAGAGTCAAATCAGGATTTCTTGTTTTTGCAATGTTGGTGTTGGTGAGAAGAATTTCCTTTTGTACTGGAAACAGAATTTTTGAAGGAGTATTGCACTGCACTGTGATGACCTGCACTCTGATGACTGCATGCATTTTTAAAGTAACTGAAGTGCATGTAAAATCACTGCTGACAAGGTAATGCCACAAACGCAAGTCTGTATCTTGCTCACTGAGAAGAGCTGACTATCATCCAATTCAGTATGTAACTTAGATACTCGTCCAATGAGTTTGATCAAACATCATAAAAAGGAACATTTTATAGAAATAGGAATGTTCAAGTATTATTTGTGTATAAGACATGATTGCAAGGCATCGGTTTGTTGGACCCAGTTGCATGCCTGGTGGGTTCCTTTCCCCAACATATGAACCGTGGCTCATTCATCTGTCACTCGTATGAGAAGCTTGAATATTGACGACAGCAGTATTCAACAACATGCACTCACTTGATTCAATGGGTGATGGAGCAAATATGTAAGAACTTGAGCATGTAATCCGACAATCATCGCCCATGGAGTTTACACAAATGAACTGTTTCAGCTTTATTGGGTAAATATTCTGTCAGGTGTTGAATTTCAGTAACTGGAAAAATTTAAACACTAGACCCAGCACTGTAACTCCTTTTTTTCAAAAAAACAAAAAATCATCCATAGACATTCCTGAGTTTGCCTAAAAGCAGAGTGCAGGACTCCCCAAACAATAAATGTTTCATATACCTACCTAATAACCCTCAGGTCAATCCAATCCTGTGGTTTGAAGGTGCTTTTGTTTTTGTTTTCCCGTTGTTCATCTTCTGGACATCAAAACCAGTGCATGGAAATAAATGTGATCATAATCTTAACAAATCTTGCAAAAACTCTGTCCACTTCATGATTCGGACTGCATAAGCATATGTTTAGGAATCAGTATGAAATAATGACAATACAAGATGTTCATGAAATAGTGAGCGTGTACTGCCCTACTGTTCACATGTCACAAAGTCAGCTGCTAGTTTCCCTGAGCATTAACACTTCAAACGTAACTGTTGGTTTCAAGTATTGTTAATACTAGTTTCTTTAATTTGTAATATGGTCTAATTACAGAAATAAAGTGATCTGACCTGAATCAATGTTACTAAGTTTGTAGATGTTGAAATAAGAAACTAAACTAGATCACATCAAAATATAGAACATGGCCATATTACTGCTTCTTGACTAAGTTATAGCTCATAGGATGTTTGAAGATAAACTGTGTACATGTACATTCCACTGAGTCAAATGTTTACAGTTCATGTGTAGATGTAGGCATGGTTGATCGATAGTGAGTTACATTTTCTTAGGTTCTGCAGGATCCAATGATTGTGTGTTCTGTTCACAGTTATGCTGTGGTTTTGGGTTAGTCAGAAAACCTCCCTCGGGTTTTCCACCTAACCACTATAAAGCTTACACCATTACATAGCAGTGAAAACCTTTCAGCAGCATTCAAGCAGCTTTAACAAAGCTGACTGATCCATGTATTGCAAGGCGAATGTACAGGAAGAAAAACGCTTTCCATCAATCATTACAGTCAGCATATTCAACAAGTTCAACACAGTACAAGTCTGAGACGGTTTGGAATCAGTTTGTGTTGAACTTCTGCAAGCCAATTTTAGTTTCTTTGCTTTGTAGGAGTTGGTATTCAGAAGTATCATTTGAAACTTGAAACCACCATAAATACCATTTGAATTGATGATGTTGCATTCTTCATTAATTCCGGAACTTTCCAAGTTAACAGAATGTGCATGAAAGCTATTTTCATTTATCAATCAAGCATAATAATTAGTTTACATGGTATTCATTTTACTAAACATTATAATCTCCAAAGTTTGGATTGAGAAAAATGATAGATCTACTTATCAAGAAACACACACACATATATATATATATTTACTGTCAAAACAACCCAAAACTTTTGGGTTCCAATCCTGTTTAATATTTTGAGACAGATTCCAGCACACATTTACAATGAAGTCAAGGTGACTGGAATGTAGGAGACTAGGTCAGTGGAATATTATGACTTGTAAATGAACATCAGCAGGATAAGCAAATAAATAGTGTGTGTGTATCAAAACCACATTACATAACCACTTCTTCAGGCTCAAAGAGGAAAGAAGTATAAGTTTTGGTAGACTTTTTGCACAAATAATACAATCACATGGCAATCATGTGCTTATGAATCATTTGACAGGTTGATTGCTCTCAGTCTGTTAGAAAGTGAAACTACTGTCAAACATTCTTCCAGAATATGAGGATCAAATGTTATCTGGTTGATTGTGGTCTGATGGTGTGGATTGTTATGCAACATCATATTCCTTTTGCATCTGGAACATTATGACCGTAAAAATATGTTCACAAGTATATGCTGATCAATCAGAGGGTTACTTAAGTAAAATTATGCATCTATATTAAGACATATAATAAACAGAGGGAACATAGTGTTTTAAGTTTCTCTTCACAGCAATCCAGTGATTCAGTGTTGGGAAGAAATTATTCTGAGAAGTTTGAGGAAGTTGCTGTAAAATCTTATGGGTAGAACTTTGTAAGTAGGAACTGTGCCGAAACTGCAATGTAATGTCCCACATGAATGTGCACCACAACCATGACTGGACCACAGTGAAGTCATGAGAAGTACTGTAATGGCTATATCAGTGTTACATTGGGGTATAACATTACCCTAAGGGCAGCATTTCTTTGTTTCTCATCACCATTATGGACTGTAACTTGGTCGTCAAACACAGATAAAAAAAGCTCTTTTCATTTATTTTTTTATCCTTTTTATTTTACTGACTACTGATTTGATTGTTTCCATCCTGTCAGTGCTGGGATGAAAGCTGTAGTTATAGGGTGACTAGTGAACATTTACAAGGAAGCTTAGCACTATTAACATTCTTTCTTTACTTTTCATTTATTCATACACTTTCATATATTTTAGAGTTAAAGATTTTAATAACTGAGCTGTGTGTCTTTGTGACAGTAACCTCTGTTTTCATTCTAGTATGGTGCTCTCTGGTGGTTGTTTTTTTAATATATATTCAAACTAGTAATTGTTTATTGTTTTGTGTTTCCTGCCATTACCCTACAATGATGACTGCTGAGAATGTGTACTTGATGTATAGCATGATCTTTTCCTCAATCTTTAATATATGACAAGATGTGTTAGTATAAATTAAAACTGTTTTGATGACATTTTCACTTATGGAACTGTGTCAGCTGTAATGACACAAGGTTAAGACATTCATGTGTTGCCCCAAACACAGGGTCTTGGCTCAGATCAACAAATATAAGAGTCACTTCCCAATATCAGGGATTATTTTTTGAACTCTTAGTGAGGACATATCTCAGCAGGACACCAGAGGCCCTATATCACTATGTAGTCTTTGGAAAGCCCTATGATCACAGTTGAGGTGAATCCAGGATTACTATTCGTGACTAGTGGATTGTTGTTACTCAGAAACGGAAGCTTGTGCAGCAGTTTGTTACATTTTAAATAATACCCCTCATATATTGCAGTATAGCTAGACTACAAGTCATAACTAAAGATAGTAACAGCATTACATGCATAAATTACATGCTCTAATGACTGCAGTTGTACACATACTGCCTAGGCACAGTTGTCCCTAGGTAAATGAGTTGAGCATTGTCTAAAATTGATTTCCTCTGTCCTCACGATAGGTTACTGAATTTCTTGTCACACGCAGTTGTGTTAGCCAGCACAGTGGCTGCTAATGAATCCTAGATGGATGTCTTGTACACTTGTTTATTCTTAAATGAATGATGATCCTTGATCCACAGTGAGACTAATAGAGTTAATCATAATATTAACAGAAATGTATAAACAGAAGTTGGAAACAGTTTTCCTTCACATTGTGACTACAACTGAAATCGGGACAGTGGTGAAGCCTAGTAGTTAAAGTGTACACTCATCACGCTGAAAACCTGTGTTCGATTCTCATCATGGGTGCAATGTGTAAAGCCCATTTCCAGTGTCCTCCAGCTGTGATTTTGCTGGAATGTTACTGAAGCAACATAAAATTAAACTCACTCACAAATGAAATAAAACAAAGCTATTAAATCTGGTTACTGGTGTAGGTCCGTGCGTCTGGTGACCATGACCCTTGCATGTATCCATTCGTGCCTCTTCCCTAAGATGTTGTCAACTGCTTTCCACTGGTTGTTATTATTGTCAAAGATGTCTTGGAGGGTATTTGAAGATGCAAAAGATCGTTCAGTTTTCAGAGCTGAACACCTCAGTAAGATGTGTTCTACTGATTCGTCCTCTTCGTTGCAAAGTGTACATTTTTGGTGAGTCAGTCAAACCAAGTCGATGGGGATATTGTTGGCAAGGGAAGTGATTTAGTTTCAATCTTGACATTTGGACTTGTTGTTTTCTTGTCAAACACTTGTATCAACCAGAGTGTTTTTGTGGCTGAATCTTGTAATAGTCCCTTCTTTTATCAGATAGTTGCGACTGTTTCATCCACTTTTCCTTGATTTCCCTATTGGTGTTATTTAGGAGTGTGGGGAGGGATGGAACATTCTGGTTGACTGGACCCATTGTTGCTGCCTCATTGGCTATGCGGTCTGCTTGTTCATTTCCTTTTATACCAATATGACTTGGTACCCACTGTAGTTGGATGTAACATGAACATTCTTTTATTGCATTAGTGATATCTGAGCACAGATGATAGTAGTGAGTTGGCTGGTTAGACTGCAATGAGTGGGGAGAAGATAACGAATCTGTGAGGATAACATAGTTGGATGGTGGCTGTTGATTGATTTCCTCATCTCTAATTTCTTGTATTGCTCTTAGAATAGCAACTAATTCTACTTCAAGAATTGATGAGGGTGGTAGTGGTATCCTGACTTCTTTCTCTGCTATCTGTAAGTAGACACCTGCTCCAGCTATGCCAGCTGCTGTTGACAAGGACCCATCTGTGTAGATCTTATTATGCTTTTCATAAGTGGTGTTGATCATCTCCAGGGATGCTTGGACAAGTCCAGCTGAGTTGTCTGATTTCTTAAGGTTGCCTGGTAGTAGTTCAGTGATCACTGGTGGAGACCATAACAATGGTGGTGAATCATTGATGATCGCACTGCTCAAAGCCTCTGTTGGTATGATGGGTACCAGTAATCTCAAACTGTGATTTTGTAGCAACTGACTTCCTCTATTGTAGAATGTTCTTGGAGATGATTTCTGTTGGGGGCATCCTGGCATATTACTTGGTAAGAAATGAGATGTTGTGAACTGCTTCTTGATACATGCCTCCATGTAGAGATCTAGTGGTAGTATGTCAGTCTCCACTTCCAGTGCTGCAATAGGTCTGGTCTTTAATGCACCAGCAATGAGTCGAAGAGCTTTATTTTGGATTTTGACCAGTCTGCTTATATTGGTTTTGGCAGCAGATGACCACAACTCTACTCCATACATGATCTTACTTCTTATGAATGCAATGTAGAAGCTCTGAGAGTGCTAAAGTGTGCACCCCAGTATTGTGCAGCGATAACTTTCATCAAGTTAATTCTTTTGGAGCACGCTTCTACCAAGTTGTCAATGTGTTGTTTCCAAATAAGAGTTGGATCCAATATCATACCAAGTATCTTTGGGTTTTTGTTGTATTTTATTTTCTTCTCTTTTAGTCTTACCGGTATATCTAGATTCTCAAGTGGCGATGAATGCTTCCTCTTTCTAGTCAACACTGTGTCTTTTCTTCTGAAAGCACCATTTTCCATTTATCGGCCCATGTCTGGACTTGCCTGAGTGCTTTATTCAGATGCTTCACCAGAGGATCCAGTGCTTTTCCTCTGCAGTATAGTGATCCATCGTCCGCAAAGGTGATCATCGTCCATTGGTGATGGGATCACAGGTTTGTGTGATGTGTCTAATGTGTAGCTTATAGATGTAGTTGGTGGTGGTTTTAATGCTTTGCTTTATCTCTCTTTTGCCTTCTGCTTCTGCTATACCGCTGGCTAGCTTAGGCGAAAAGAAAGCCGTGTGTGTAAGTTTTTCCTGCCAGTACACAACCTCTCCACAGATAAGACTCCTACAGTGCCTCCCAGGGGCAACACTGTAAGGCTCCAGGCTAGACTGTAGAGAATCTCGGAGTAGCATGGGACCCTAGAGATGATACATTCTGATCTGTCTATGAAATGATGTCAACTGAAAATGCAAACCGGATCGGACGTCGCCTGGGTGTACAAGGTCTGCGCACAATGTTTAGTAGGACATCATGTGACAAATATACTACTGCTACTTCAAATTGCAAGTTATGTGGAAAATGCTACAAGATTCAGCAGGCTGTAATTAAACACCAGAAGAAGTCTGCAGAACCTCATCAGATCAAAGTTATTAAATCTGTGTATTCACAGTAACTTTCAGTATGACAAGATCACGTGTTGACAGTCAACATTGTTTTACACATTGTTTCACACGACTTTTCGTACCTGGAATGAGGGGGTCAGGGAGGGGGGTCGCATTATACACGGGGTATAAGATCTTATGTTTTTCCAGCTGTTTCACTTTCAGTTTCTACTGATGATGTCAACCGGCATTTGATAGGCATCCAGGCACTTCACAAGAAAACTCCGAAATACAGACCATTTTTATCATGTTGCCTTGTTTGTTTTACGTATATATTCTCTGCCATTAAAGTTGAAATGACCACCAATCCAGATATACAAATTACATGCCAGCTGACACGGTAAACAGACTTGAGAATGACAAACTGTAAAAAACACTGAAACATCGAACCATGCTCAAGCGGGGGCGCTCTTTCCAGACATTCCCAACTAAATTTGTTCTCGCGAAGTTTCACCTCGCTTGATAATGGTAGCCATTTTCCTGCAAAATCCTGTTTACCACGGACACAAAGGTACGGCAATTCACTCCTTATACATTACCACTAGAATAGGTAACTAGGGCCTGTCATATCTAATTAGTTGGTTTAACTGATTCATTGATTTAATTTTTTGCTTGATTTACTTGATTTTTTTGTCTGGTTATAAGTAGTATTGGTGTTATGTGAAAAGAATCAAGTACCCGTAAGCTTTGGTAGCTATTAGAGATTACAATTAATACTTTGCTATAACTTCATGTTGCAAGCCATGAAAATTAACCAATATGTGCCATACCATCATTGTTTTAAGTAATTGATACAGAGGGGAAAAAATGACGACACATGGTTTTAGTTTTATTCCACATTTGGGAAATATAATGAAGCTGTACAGTAATAAATAAATGAAAACATTTCTATGCAAAAAGCAGTTAACATTACCAGGTTCACATTCTGTATGTACATTTAGTATGATATTCACAACAGTATTATATACCTAGCACCGTTCATAAGCTATAAGGGGATACACACTAAAAGGACAGATACATGTACATGACTGCTGACTTAGTAGGTCAAAATCAATAGTAATGGCTGGAAATGATTGAAAATGACTGAGCCATTGTCTTCAGAATAAATTGTGAATAGCATTCTTTTCCTTGTATTCTGGAAACTAAAAAATCAATGTTCATAATACTATGTCTCATAGTTGAACTGTTAAACATTTAATGGTGATGTGTAATGCCTTAGATGATGATGTTAAACCTTTTTTGCCTGAATATTTTTCATTTACAAACGTAGTTTCCAACAGAAGTTTGGATCAACCTCCACGGGGGACACAGATATGTTGAAACAGCGAGTTCCAGCAAAATAAGCAAATCCTAATCTTTGAATTACTAATGCACCTTGTCACCTCATGTACAGCAGACGACACGTTTTTCTTGTCTGAAATGATGAACGATTTTGCCGTGGACTTGCCCTGACACTTCCAGGTTTGGTCTTGTATTGTGGTTGAGGATTGTCACGAGGTGTTTGTCTAGCAGATGCAAGTGGGTCTTCAGATCTGAATGATGTCCTGGACAGATGCCCATTCATCAAAGACTGATCTGTGTTCTGTCGGCTTGGGCAAAGCATAGACATGGTGTTGCTTTTCAAAGAGAGATTAGTAGTCTGTCTAGATGTAGATCTGGATAATTCTGTTCCTTGTCGGGACACTGGCCTACAGAAATCTGTACTTTGTCTTGATATTGATCTGTTATCAAGGTGAAGTTCTGAAATCTGCCGACTAATTAGTTGTTGCTGGTATCGAGGTGTTTTCTGCTTTGGTGATGTAGGCACAGTATCAGAATTGGTCCTGTTTACTAGCATGTTGGCAGGTCTGGGACTTCTCTTCAGTCTTCTTCTAAGACTCTTGCTGAGTTTTGTTTGGTAACTTCTCTCATTGTTGTTAACTGACATGTCAAAATCAAAACAACTATCTAATGTTGAATTTTGTTCAGAAGAAACCATGCCTTGGTACACCTTGCCATCTCTACTCATGTTGTTGCTGGTTCTCCCATACACAGATTGATACTGTTGATGCCTCCTATGCTGTTGTTCAGCATGATAATGAACACCTTTAAGCTGATTCAACAGATTCTCTAGATCAGTAGTATCCTTCTGCAGATCCTGAAACTCCTGCTCTGTCTGGTACATCTGTTTCTCCTTCTGACTTTTCACTGCCAAGACGTCATCTATCAAGTTGTGTATCCTTTTTGACAGTGGCTCCTGAAGCTGCAGTTTGGCAGCTTCTTCTAGCTTCTGAATCTCTTCCATCTTACCCTGCAACTGTTCCTCCAGTGCTTGTACTTGAAGCTGTTTTTCCTCAACCTTTTCATGAAGCTGCCTGAGTTCATCCTCCAGATTTCCAATCCTTTCATTGGACTCTTTCTCGAACTTCATCACTTCCAAGTCCTTATTGTCAAGATAATGTTTCAGTGATGCTTTTTCAGAAAGTATGTTCTTCACCATGCTGGTCACATCATTTTCTGCATGTTGCTTTTCAGTTTCACTAAACTGACTGGAAATAGCTGAAAGTATGTTGTCTTTGTTCGACACCACATTCAGCATTTCCCTTGCGACTCTGTCCAGTAACTCAGAGCTAACATTTGACTCAACAATGTTAAATTCCCGAATTCCCTGACTATGAAGATAGGTCACCAGTCGCAGATAGATATGCTCGATTGTCGACCGCAGATGGTTGATGTCCTTTACATCATCTTCGTTATGGAAATCAGCCAGTGTTTGAACAGCCTGTTCCAGTACAGTTGTACTCTCGCTTCTGCTTGGAGGATCATTGAGCTGTACCTCTGTATTGTCATCAGAGACGAATTCACCTTCTCGAGTATACACAATACCTGGAACATAATAATGTTGATAGAAAAAAAACCACCAGAGTCAACTCAAATCATTCATCATGCCAATGTAACTTGTGAATATAAAATCCTGTTGAGAAAGTGGTCAAATGTAACAGGTAAGATATATTTGGTGTTACACATTCTCAGTAAAGTACAGATTCTGGCACTTTTTGCATTGAGTTCTTTTTGGGATTAGAACCCACAGGCACCTTATCGCCTGTACAAAACATCAGCAATGTTACCCACTCAGCTGCCGTGACTTCCTAAAAATATCTGACAGCTGGTGGGATAGATCCCTGTAAACGCTCATTCATTGTGTGTATGTAAATGTTCAATGAGTCAAATAGTTCTTGTCAAATGTTGGAAATTCAAGACAGAAAAATCTGAGCAGACATAAAGTTCTCCAGGACCCCTTAACATTAGCTACACGGAGCACTTGAACCTGCAGATGAATAAGACTGGTTGAATTCCTAAGAAAATGGACAACAGGAGATGCCTCTAGAAAGTAATATCTTTATAAAATGAAGATAAAGTAGCAATAACTCATACTATGGACCACAGGTGTAGAACAGACCCATTTAAATTTGTACTATGGACCACAGGTGTAGAACAGACCCATTTACATTTGTACTATGGGCCACAGGTGTATAACAGGCCCGTTTAAATGTGTACTATAGACCACAGTTGTATAACAGGCCCATTTAAATTTGTACTATGGACCACAGGTGTAGAACAGACCCATTTAAATTTGTACTATGGGCCACAGGTGTATAACAGGCCCGTTTAAATGTGTACTATAGACCACAGTTGTATAACAGGCCCATTTAAATTTGTACTATGGGCCACAGGTGTATAACAGGTCCATTTAAATTTGTACTATGGACCACAGGTGTATAACAGACCCATTTAAATGTGTACTATAGACCACAGTTGTATAACAGGCCCATTTAAATTTGTACTATGGACCACAGGTGTATAACAGACTCATTTAAATGTGTACTATAGACCACAGTTGTATAACAGGCCCATTTAAATTTGTACTATGGACCACGGGTGTATAACAGACCCATTTAAATGTGTACTATGGACCACAGGTGTATAACAGACCCATTTCAATGTGTACTATAGACCACAGGTGTATAACAGACCCATTTAAATTTGTACTATGGACCACAGGTGTATAACAGACCCATTTAAATTTGTACTATAGACCACAGGTGTATAACAAGCCCATTTAAATGTGTACTATGGACCACAGGTGTTTAACAGACCCATTTAAATGTGTACTATAGACCACAGTTGTATAACAGGCCCATTTAAATTTGTACTATAGACCACAGGTGTATAACAGACTCATTTAAATGTGTACTATAGACCACAGTTGTATAACAGGCCCATTTAAATTTGTACTATGGACCATGGGTGTATAACAGACCCATTTAAATGTGTACTATGGACCACAGGTGTATAACAGACCCATTTCAATGTGTACTATAGACCACAGGTGTATAACAGACCCATTTAAATTTGTACTATGGACCACAGGTGTATAACAGACCCATTTAAATGTGTACTATGGACCACAGGTGTATAACAGACCCATTTAAATTTGTACTATAGACCACAGGTGTATAACAAGCCCATTTAAATGTGTACTATGGACCACAGGTGTTTAACAGACCCATTTAAATGTGTACTATAGACCACAGGTGTATAACAGACCCATTTAAATGTGTACTATGGACCACAGGTGTATAACAGGCCCATTTCAATGTGTACTATGGACCACAGGTGTATAACAGACCCATTTAAATTTGTACTATGGACCACAGGTGTATAACAGACCCATCTAAATTTGTAATATTGTTGACAGAATTTTAATGCATTAATATTCACAAGTCAGTGCTTGGCTCAGGTCTTCAGAAGAAGGTATGGGGAAATGACAACAATATGTATAACAGGGGAGATTACATACGCCTCTCCTTGTTGTAGAATGTCTCCAGCTGTTCTTTAATCCAAGGTGCCTGTCGCTCCAGTCCTCGCAGTAGGGTGGGGAAGGCATTAGGGCCACGACGGGGAAGGACTGACAGAAACTTGGCATTCCTGGCTTCTGCAGTCGCTTCATGCTGAAGAAGATTGTCGTCATGGCTTCATATGTCAGTGTCAGTCTTGGAACAAATTTCTCAAGGCCTGTGTGCAGGAACACTTTCAGTAGTGGATGATTATTATTCTAAGGGATCAATTTTGCTTTCTTAGGCTTTTTTCTGGTAGTTAAGTAGAGAAAGTGCAGAGGATTTACAGAAGATTATTACAGACTGTTATTGAAGTCCCTGTCTTTTTACAATATTTATAATCATATGAAGTTTCATCCACCATAGAAATTTGAATTCTACCAAACTACTCCAAACTTCACCTCAGACCTAAAACACATTATATTCTGGTATGACTGTTGAACTGGTCAAACTCAGTTTTCATCACTATCATCAGTGGTGACATCAAACATCATACCTGCAGTAGCCCTATGTTCAATTCAGTACACGTACAGACTAGGGAACCTCAGCTGGTGAGAGTCAGTAGTTACACCAACATGCAGCAGCTCAGCACTGTTGAAGCCTCTTTGTAACCTTTGTGTTTGTTTTCTAAAAGCTATCTACATTTCACTCATTATCATGAAAGCTATTTCCCAGGTAACAACTGTCACTTCGCCTACACAAGTGTATTTCTAGTCACCCTGTTATTGGAGAAAAACACCTTGGCATGTCAGTTGCAAATTTTAATGACAATGTGAAACCTTCATTTTCTGATACGAGGGGATGTCAATAAGTTTTGAGCCTTGAGCATTTTTAATACCCAGGTGTCACAGCCTATGGTACGACATTGAACCTTGGGGTGTAGCTGATGTGGTACATAAGTTTTGGTATCCTACTCTCAGAAGTTATTGAACAGCTCACATTGACAGAAAGAGATCCCCATCACGGCAGTGAAAATGAATAAAATTGAGTATAAAGCAGTAATCAAGTTTTTAGTTCTTTAAGGAAACTCGGCAAAGAACACTGAAGAAAGGCTTTCAGCAGTTTATGGGAAGTCTTCCCCTTCATCTGCTACCATCAAACAATGGGTCAATGAATTTAAGCATGGTAGAGAGAGCCTTGAAGATGACCCCCGTCCAGGTCGCCCAACAACAAGCACTAGTCAGGATAAACATTGACAGAGTGCATAGACTTGTGCTGGAAAATCGTCGAATCACACTCCACGAGTTAGAGGAGACCACAGGCATTTCACACGGATCCATCAAGACAATTCTTCATGAATATCTCGTCATGTCTAAGGTGTGTGCGAGATGGGTGCCAAGAATGCTTACAGATGAAATGAAGCAAACAAGGGTCACCATAAGCAACACCATGCTAACCAGATACAAGAAGAATCCAGAAGATTTTCACTTTAGGCAAGTAACCTGTGATGAAACCTGGATCCACCACTATGATCCTGAGAGCAAACAAGAATCCATGGAATGGAAACATGTCACTTCTCCCAGGACCGAAAAGTTCAAAGCCTCCAGATCAGTGCAGGAGGTAATGGTGACAGCCTTCTTGGATAGCAAAGGCATCATCCACATAGATTACTTACCAAAAGGAAGAACAATGAATGGAGAATATTACGCGAACTTGTTGGGGCAAGTGCGACAGTCAATCAAGGAGAAGTGCCGGGGCAAGATCAGACGTGGTATTCTTCTACATCAAGACAATGCTCCAGTACACACCTCTCGCGTTGCAGCCGCTGCTGTCCAGGTACGAAATCTTGCCGCATTCCCCCTACTCTCCAGACCTGGCACCAAGTGATTACCATCTGTTCCCAAATCTCAAGAAACACTTGCGTGGTCGTAGATTTCAGGATGATAATGAGCTTGTTGCTGCTACTGAGGCTTGGTTTGAGGACCAAAATGGCGCCTTCTACAGAGATGGCATCAGCGACTGGCAGAAAAGATGGAACAAGTGTCTTGACTCACAAGGGGACTATGTTGAAAAATAAATTTGGTTGATACCAATATTTTGTGTTTTTCTATGCAAGGCTCAAAACTTATTGACATCCCCTCGTATGAATTTGTGCACCAAACACTTACAGTTAGGACACTTTTCATTAGTTCATTTACAGATACATTTCTTTCAATACTTGAAGGTGGTAGTCAGGGGAACCACATTTTACCCCCAAATTTCCCCAGTCTCATTCCCCAGTATTTTAAATATATGAAACACATTGTGGTAACCATATACTTTATGAGAACTGTGAATTACCAATAGTATTTATGTATACTTTCTGTTCATTGGCTAGTCATGACATTACTATTGGGACCTATATAAGAGCGTGTCCAGTGTCAAGTATTTTTGTCTGATGTATATCAGCCACTAGAAATGTGAATGTTTTGAGTTTTTGTGGTCACTAAACAGTCAGTGAACTGCTGGCTATCTATGGAGTCAGTGCGTTTAGTTTTATGTCGCACTCAGCAATATTCTTGGTGGGAATGGTTGACTTGTGTCAACCAAGTCAACGAGCCTGAACACCTGATCCCATTAGTTGCCTCTTACAACAGGCATGGGTAACTGAAGACCAATAATCTAACCCTGACTTTCACATGTAGCCATGGAAACAAGGGTTGTCCCATCGATCCATGCTTCTTGTAAGACCTTACCAAACATATATACATGGTTGACATTCATGCTGTCAACCAGAGCCATGCACCAAATTTTGCAATCTAACCCACTCAGCCACCATGGCTTATATTTGCTGAGCTGAAGACCTTGCTCATGACCGTCAGGGACTCCGAAACACTCTAAAACTACATTCCACAATGAGAAAGAATTTCCCTTGTGTCATACATAATGCATTCGCATACCACAGTCACCAGGATGTATCTATAAAAATTATAACTGTAAATGTCATAGTTGAAATTATCCTTCAATAAATCTTCAGTATCTGAAAAAGATTGTCAGTTTCTGATAGACAAATCTGAATGACAGTAATCTCTGCCCATTGAGTTTATCTGACTTGGCCTGCTGGGTTAATATTATATATGTCAATCATGCTTTGTCTGTAATCAAAAAACATTCATATTTGGGGCTGAACCATCAAAGTTATGTGCAGGAAGGGGATTGTTTGTTGTTGGAGACTCTTGTTTTGAAATTGAAATTGTATCTACTTGATGAGAATAAATACTGAGAATAGCCATATTCCATCTACTCCAAGGTAAGTCCATTTTCTTTAAATTGTTTTCCAAATTTTTTTTTGAAATGATGATTAATTTAGGAGCCTGTATGTAATGGGTTCGTATTTCCTTAAATGGTTTGATTTAAAACTGAAAGAAGGCTAATAATCACTATTTAAAATATGTATGGTTTTAAATAAACTTTAACAGGGTATTCTTTAAAATACAAACATAACGCTTTTGGATATTTTATGTTATTATGCATAGAATGTTTCATTCATTTACAACATGGGAATTGACAAAGTTTGATGTTGATAAATATTTTAATTATATTTTCAAATATGAGTTTTAAGTTGATTAATATGAACATTCTTTCAGGGTTGTACGTTTTATGACAACACTGGAGCTGAATTACTTACTGTGATCTCCTCCTTGAGGTCAAGATCTAGAACCTCCTCTTGAATGAACTCTCCCAGGAAAGTTTCACTAAGAGTGATACCTTCAACCAGCACGTTGTGGAACTTCGTCAGAGTCAGTCGCTCTTTTGCATTCATTGTACTAACTTCTAGTCAGCCAGTGTTAACGGCTTGTGTGACATCATTTCCATTACATCACTAACTATAGAGATTTGATCATCCGATTACTGTTATGATGTAACAGGGTGTTACTGTCCAGTGTTCCAGAACTCTTCTTCTGTCTTTGTGCAATACCCAGAATGAGTTCATGAATGAGTTTCATCTTCATATCCCATCAAATGAAAATTGAAAGTAATTGCCATAGTCTTGAAAACATGAATCCTTTTTACAGCATTTTCTCTTTCAACATTGTTAGTCAATGGACCTGACTCACTTGTATCACAAATACTATACGTTTGTAGTCAGTGTTCCTGAGCACGCTCTTCACTTTCCTATATTCGATGAAATCTGTCAGTCATACTTAGCTAGTCATCCATCAGACACCTGGGGCTGCCCGTGACGTAAAGCCAAGTAACCTGATTCACGTCTATCATATATATCAGGTGTAGATGGTTTCAGTTGGTGCAGTGCTCTACACGGTCGCTGTGAACACTAGCCTACCTAGCAGCAACAAAACAAAAGATAAGAAATATAAACGACACACTATCATATACCCCTGCCATGCTGAGCATTGGAGTTGGTCCAAGTCAGCAGTATGTCATAGATCACATCTACAGTCTCGTATTGTAATTGTAATATGACAATTCACATGATTATGACAATGGCCTGTACTTCAGAAGCTTCAGAAATAAGTCATTATGTTGATGCATTGATGACTCAAAGTTTGTGATATATCAGGGAACAGCGTAAATGTAACTACACAAGAATTGTTGCATCATGTGCGTTGGTATCTTGAGTGATCATTGCTTCCAAATGAAAGAAGAGTTACATCTCCTTAGCTCATGTGCACCTTGTCAGAAATGCCATTTATTATCCATTGTCTGTCATCAACTGTAAATGTTTAACATTTATTTACATTCTCCTCTAAATTGGACTGATGGGTTTAGATGACACTTTACAGTGTTTAACACATGAAAATTGCATCTTTATTTATGCACCATATTTTTTAACTTTAAAAATAATTGGAAATTAAAAATCTTGGTCAAAAGCTGTAAAGGCTAGATAAAGGCTTGAAGCTCTGTAAGTGATATGATCACTGCATGTAGTTTCAAGTCTTAGTTATAATCACTGGAAATCAAATCTGCTGGCAGCCATGTTGGAAAAAAACTAGACTGTGGTTTTCCTCAAAATCAGAGACTGCTGAAATTATCATTCATGTGCCTACACATGATTTCACCTGAAGTTTTTAAGGAAGTTTAAATCTTTCAGTAATTATAATAGCAGTCTTGACAACAGCCTTTGTTAGGTCACAGGTCCAGTGTCTTCCAATCCAGTAACCTATAATATCGGGGGCACTATTTCTACATATTAAAGTAAGTGTCACAGTTATTGATATTTCATATCTTAAATGTGATAAATAGTATAACATTGTGACAGGAACATCTGACTGAGATATGCATTAGTCATTGAAAGTCAGGTGATAGATTTTGTTAGATGATTCACCCTGGGCATAAAAAGTCAAAACTCATTGATAACAACACTGCTGCTTTTCGCTTCAACTAGTAATCCAAGAATACGTCAGCCACTGGGGTGTTTACACAGTCTCCACTGGATTGTTTGTTGTTTTACACCACTCGGCACCCGTGGCGAGCCACCTCCTCGTGGTGGGTGCTGGGTAACGCCAAGAGGTCGCCGACATCCCCGTAGTGGACCCGGGGGGATATTTGGTCCACCAACCCGTTTGCCGTGGGTTGCAGCCCTGTGATGGCGGAGGAGGGGATCCTGGTGGTTGAGGGCAATAGGAGCTTGCAACCGTGTTCCTGCTGCTCAATACACCACTTCGGCCCTGACTTTGCCTAGACGGGTGGTCGAATAGGCCCTGTGCATGGGGCATTATTATATTTATCAATGCACATATATCATTTGGAATCGTTGTAAATTTGGACTTGGCTTTATAATCTAAAACATTTTGAATTTGAAGTATGTTGTTCTGTAATTTGTCCTATGCCAGAAGGCGGTGGCTCATGGGCCAATCTGGTAGAATTATTAATCTCTTAATTCTTCTGCTGGAGTATATCATCCGGGTATCCTTGGTGCTGCAAGCTGGAGGCCCGCTTGATTTAGCATTGTCCTTGTGATACTCCGTGGTGAGTGGGGAGCTCGGATGATGAACCATATGACACCAATCATGGTTTATGAAATACCCCCCCAAAAAACCAAACGTCCACTTGAAATTGATCCCGTTGATACTTCTCATAGACCGTCTCTATCGATTGAGTATTGGCCATGTTTCCTCGTTATTGAGACTCCGGACAAGACACCATTGAAGTTGAACCCTTTTGCAGTATCCAAGGGCATTCAAGGTATTGCTGGGGATGTTAAGAACATTAGACGCTTGCGTTCGGGTGCATTGCTAATAGAGTGTGGCAAGAAACAGCAGACAACCAATCTGATGAACATTGAATCTTTTGTGGGCATTCCAGTCACGGTCTCTGCTCACAAGACCTTGAACACAAGTAAAGGTATCGTCAGAGATCGTGATCGTTTCTGAAAATGTCCATTCTAGGGCACATAGCTTGTCGCCCTCCAAAAGAGTGCGGGGTAGATCCCCCAAAAATCCCCCCAAAAGATAGTTTATTCCAATAATATTGTACAATGGAACTGCAGAGGATTGAGGACTAATTTACATGAATTACAGCTATTAGTCCAAGATTTCACACCTTCAGCGTTATGTCTCTAAGAGACATATTTAAAACAAACAGATGCATTTGACCTTTGTCATTTTAATGCATATCATTGTTTTTCACCTCTGGGTGAAAGGGCCACTGGCGGATCATCCATTCTAGTCAAACAAAACGTTATTCAAAGCCCTGTTTCACTTAATACTAATATGCAGGCTGTTGCAGTGAGAATTATTTTACATGTAGCGTTTACGCTATGCTCTCTTTATATTTCACCATCTTCGGCTTTTGCCAAAACAGATCTTCAAGCTCTATATGATCAGCTCCCGAAGCCCTGTATTATAATGGGAGATTTAAATGGCCACAACCCACTCTGGGGTAGTGTAAATACAAACACTAGAGGTAAATTGTTGGAGGACTTTTGTTCTGACAATGATTTATGTATTTATAATGATGGTTCCAACACATATTTACACCCTGGTACAGGTACTTATTCTGCTCTTGACTTGTCACTTACAAATTCAGAACTATTAAATGAATTCGAATGGTCAGTCCACGATGACCTCTGTGGAAGTGAATATTTTCCTACTATATTAAAAGCTGTAACTCCATCTGATGTTCCTCCATCATCAAGGCGGAATTTTACAAAGGCTAACTGGACTTTATATGAAACACTGTGTGCTGAAAAACTTAAACCCGAACTTTTTATTGACGTTCCTGATGCTATTAAATGTTTTACTGATGAACTGAATTCCATAGCTGATGAGTGTATACCAAATTCCTCTGTAGTTCCACACATAAGAAAACCATGGTTCAACGATGAGTGCAAACAAGCTAGGAAGGCAAGGAAAAAGGCAGAACATTATTTCCGTCGCCATCCTATGGTACATAATTTAAATAAATTTAAAATTTATGGAACATGGTCCAGAAAATCAAAGGTAAAGGTACTAAATCTACTGTCCATCATCTCAAACATGGAGATCAATTGCTTACTGATAAATCAGATATTGCTAATAAACTAGGTGAAACCCTTGCTAAACACTCTTCCTCTTCAAATTATGTACCAAAATTCCAGCAATATCAAAAACAAGAAGAAAAGAAAACTATTAATTTCAATTCTGATAATGGGGAAGATTATAATGAAACGTTTTCTATTCATGAACTCCATACTGCTCTCGATCAAGCTCATGACACTGCTACTGGAGCTGATAACATACATTATCAACTCCTGAAGCACTTACCAGAATCCTGCCCAGAAACTCTTCTCAATATTTTTGATGATATTTGGACATCGGGTAACTTTCCTCCCTCATGGCGTGACGCCATAGTAGTACCCATACCTAAACCTGGACGTGATCATACGGATCCATCCAATTATCGTCCGATTTCATTTACTAGCTGTGTTTGCAAGACCATGGAACGCATGATAAATAATCGACTAGTTTGGTACTTGGAAACAAATAACATTATAACTGATATACAGTGTGGTTTCCGTAAAAACAGAAGTACTGTCGATCACTTAGTGCGTTTAGAATCATTTGTTAAAAATGCACTAATTGATAAACAACATGCTGTGTCTATCTTTTTTGATCTAGAAAAAGCATATGACACAACCTGGAAATATGGTATTTTAAGAGACCTACATGACTACGGCTTGCGAGGTCGTTTACCTCAATTTATAGCAAATTTTTTAAATGACAGACAGTTCCAAGTTCGAGTGGGTTCTACCCTGTCTGATCATTACAATCAGGATCAGGGTGTTCCACAAGGCAGTATTTTGTCTGTCACACTTTTTAGCATAAAGATAAACAGTTTATCAAAAGTTTTAAACGATTCAATTGATGGATCGTTATTTGTGGATGATTTTAATATTTCTTGTCGTGGGAAAAATATGCATACTATTGAACGACAACTGCAGTTGTGTTTAAACAAAATAAATAAATGGTGTCTTGAAAACGGCTTTAAATTTTCTAAATCCAAAACTAACTGTATACATTTTTGCAGAAAATATAAACCACATAAGGACCCTGAACTATCTCTAGATGGCTCTCCCATCAAAGTTGTAAAGGAGGCCAAGTTCTTGGGCCTAATCTTTGACTCCCATTTAACATTTCTGCCTCATATCAAGTCCCTTAAAACTAAATGCTTGAAGGCTCTTGACTTGAAAGTTGTTTCCAACTCAAAGTGGGGAGGGGATCAAGCAACCCTCTTACACCTGTATCGATCACTCATACGTTCGAAACTCGATTATGGTTCCATCGTATATGGTGGAGCCTGCAACAGCAACCTTAAACTTCTTGATTCTGTCCACCATCAAGGCTTAAGACTTTGCCTTGGGTCTTTCAGAACTTCACCTATTGATAGTCTCTACGTTGAGGCCAATGAACCATCTCTTACTCAACGTCGTATAAAATTGTCTTTACAATACATTACTAAATTATATTCTAATGAATCTAACCCTGCCTATAACTGTGTGTTCAATCCCCTTTATGAGGATTTGTATAACAAAAAGTCTTCTCTTATTCCACCTCTTGGGCACAGAATTAAACCATTTATTTCTTCTGCCGGTATTGAGCTGGAAAGTATATCGCTTTCCCGTTGAGTTGACAAGTTGACAAGTTGACCTAACATTAACATTTTTAAAAAAATCAGAAACAAATGACTTACAATATACACAAGAATATCATCAATTAAAGCATAAATATAGCAATTACAAACCCTTATTTACAGATGGGTCCAAGGACGGTGGCGCAGTGGCTTGTGCCACTGTCATTGGATCCAGAACAATATCTTCTAGATTACCAGATAATAGTTCTATTTTTACAGCTGAAGCTAACGCCATATTAACAGCTCTCAAATATATTCAAAGACACCCGAAACGTAAACAATATATAATCTATTCCGATTCTCTTTCTTGCCTTCAGGCTATTAAAAATATTTCTTGCAAACATCCACTTTTAATAGAAATTATTGAATTGTATAATGATCTTGCTACTGGCCAATACGACATCGTCTTTTGTTGGTTACCCAGCCATGTAGGCATTTCTGGTAACACACTGGCTGACCTTGCTGCTAAAGCAGCACTCAACAAATCTGTGACACCACTTCTTATTCCTTATAGTGATTACAAAGCCACCATTAGATCTTATATCCGTGATCTGATGCAAAAGAAGTGGGACACCCAAGTGGGTATCAATAAATTACATGAGATTTCCGAAATTGCTGATGGCTGAGGGGATGATGTAAATCCAGCTAGGGTCCATGCAGGTAGCAAAAGTACTGTAAGTCCCCATGGTCCCTAGTATGGTGATCTACCTTCAGTTGTTGGCAATCTATAGCCCGGTTTTATATTGTATTGTCCTCTATAGATAAATTGTTTTAGGCATAGCTACTAGTTTTACATTCATTTCTGTGATGTTCTAGTTGTTTTACTGTCCTTCGTCGACTGATTGTTACAATACTCATATATTCCATTTTAATGTTCCGTTCCCGTCACGATATTCCAGTTATATGGCAGCAGTGTGTAAATAATCACATTATGACCAGTCAAGTGATCAACAGCATGAACATAAATCTACACAACTGGGTTACAATGACATGCATCAACTGAGTCCTAACTGATCTTGTTATTCGTCTTTAATGACATGGAATGCTGAAGACCTGTAATCTGGATCCACTGAAAGTGATGACATGACACTTTGGGCTACACTACCAGTGTCAATGTTTTATTACATGTCGTGCATATAAATACATTTTCGAATTGATCTACTGTCAAGATGTTTGGTAAACTTTCCTACAGGAACAGAATTAGGCTAGGTATCAACACCCCAGTCCTTATCAAAAGAATATTGGAATGGGTCAACAGACTTGTTATTTTGTTGGTTGTGTGTCACCTATTTTGTTTTGTTTATAGTGTCAACCTCTACTCTACACTAGATTATTTTCAGACTGTTGTAATATGGCTCGAATATATCTGACTGATGCATTATTAGAGCAGTCAAACAGCATTCAATATATTCACACCAAATGTTCAGGAACTTCATTGATGGTATGAAAATCTTAAATCTGGTTTATTATTATTTAATCAAATAAATCAATGCTTGAACACTTTTGACTTTATACATATGGTGATGGGTCAGCCATAGTGGTTAATTTGTTGATTTGTAATGCTCAGACAGGGGCTTGATGCCCCATGTAGGTACAGTTTGTGAAGCTCATTTTCGATGCCCAAATTGTAATATATAGCTGGAATAATGGCTAAAATCAGTGTAAATATTTGCTCACCAAATATTGTCAACCAAATAAACTACACAGCCTTGCAATTCCATGGGCAGGAAGGACCAGGTTTGTTGTGTAGAGTTATGTCCCTCAGGTATGACAGGCTCAAATGATTATGTGTTCAAAATGTATGAGATTTGGCCTGACCACAATCATTGGTTTGTCATCAGCATACAATAACTCAGTGATTTCACATGGTAAAGGTCAAAATACTGAATGGTGTTGGACTTTTTCCTTAGAGTATTATGAAGCTATATTTAACAACAGTATTTTAAACACAAAAAGATTTTCGACAAAAAGTATATTTTGCTTATGTATAATCCTGAAAAACAATGTGTTATTTAATTAAGAAACATTTCAGGTACAGCATTGGCACTTTAATGATGTTGGTGTGATTTATGTATAGAGTAAAAGAAGAAGTCATTGACTGTTGGGTCAGGCATTTATTATATTCTGCATTTATTATATTTATATGTTATTGTATTTTTCAATTTTGTTAACACACAGATTTGGTTGGTCAGAATAAAATAAAAATATATTTCAATATTTTGATGCTTGAAAACTGGGTGTGTATAAGCAGTGACATGGTACGGTTCCAATAAATGCTTGTTGATGCCTGTGACTATTACATAATGTACAAAACGTAACTCGGTCATAGATGTTAAAATTTACTAGTGTCCACTGGTTTGGGTAATATATGCTGGAACAGTGCATAACCCAAACTGCCCCATATCCATTAAACAAGAGTTACAAGACATATATCTATAGAACTGGCTTCAACAATTATGTGTATCAAATATATGTTTTCAATTCAGGATGTTTCAGCAATCTATATAGTAAAAGAACTATTTTTCATCTTTGAATGTAGGAAATGTAGAATCATGCTTATAACATTTCATTGCTCATCCTATGACTTGTTAATACAAACATGTAGATATATTAAAATTAGAAGAAGAAGACAGAATATGTAAAATGTGTGATTCAATTCTAATAGAAGATTAATATAGTTTTCTTTGTGTCTGTCCAGCCTACCACACTTTGAGAAGTAAGTATCATAAGAAATATAACTTCGTACATCATACTGTGTAAAATGTATGTCTGTGTTAACCAATTCTAGCTAAGAACATCTGGAAAAATTGTCAACGTTTCTGTATCCTGAATTTCTTCACAGATGAAATGTACTCTCTAGTGCCTGATAATAATTTTGTCTACATATATACATGTGTTATGGACCTTTGGCCTCTTAAGTGAAAATAATAGATTGACTGACTAAATATTACCCAAACATTCATAAATCAGCATCACATTTGCAGCAAGACATATATTGATCGTCCTCTGTTGAAATAATATGTATGTTCTCATCCTTAAACTAAAGAGTAGAATGTCCAGGCAAAAGTATATAACTGATTTGGGTGCGCAACTATATTCTGCATAGATTGAATTGTTAGGCAATAAACAACGTCAAGAGGCATTAGTGACCCACCAACCAGCAAGTGGAGTCTTAGGAGGCAGATCTCTTCCTGGTCGTAATCTCTTTCTCAACTGGTCTTCTTGTACATACTTGCATGTTGTATTTCTGACGTGGAAATTTTGTTTTAAACTCTGTGATAGCATTCTTTTATACATATTTCTGTACATCCCTATTAAAATGTTCTACAGTGATTTGATTTGGAAAGATTTATCAGATGAAAAATGCTTGATTCTGTCATTTACTTCACAAATGAAGTGCTGGAGTTCTTTTTGTCAATTCTTGAAAACTGCTTGGATGTAAATATATGGTAATAATGATAATAGTTTGAAAATATGTACTTCCTGTCACTTGAAACATGCAATATACACTGTCTTCTGTTTGTTGTGTGTGTCATGTGCATTATTAGTGCATTGTATCACTGTATATTGTTTAATTATGGTTATCACATGTATAGTCACCCTCAAAAACATCTCAGCCAAAAGCAAAGTTGTTAATAGAATGCTAATGAACTTGTGAACATCAGTTTCTGCATAACTATCAAACAGTGATGATGCCAGGCACTTGCAAAAAAATCACATCGTGCACCACTTGTAGTAACCATCATAAACAAATGCAGTGGAAGGCCTCCAGTTAGAGTTAACACCTAGAAAAGTGTTAACCAGTGTGGGAGCGGTGGGATAGCCTAGTGGTTAAAGCATTGGCTCATCACTGGTGTCCCACTGTGATGGTGAAGTATTGCTAAAAGCGAGGTAAAACCCAAATTCATTAAGTCAGATTACCAGTGTGGTATTAGGCAGTGCCAACTGTGTCTCAAATGTTTTTCCTGGAAAACTGTATAAAAAGTGCTTGAATTTGGAATCCAAAGATCTGCATGAGGTCTCCTATACAAATCTTATTAGCCATCTGGGACTGCAAAATAATAAAGTTGTATGGATAATCTGTCCACTGCATGTCATCTCATGCCTTTTGTGTTTACTCTGTGCAGTGTAGTGACTGTTCAGTGTGCTGAAGTATGTGTGAGCAGTAGCAAACACACTGTATTATTTTATTGTTGGCAAGTACTAGCAGTTACGTACAATGACAATGTGTGTTCTTTTCTGCACTTGATGTGTGGTCCAATGAAATGGGTATCAAGACAGTCACAGATAGTCAATGCTGCCTTGAATAGATTGTTTAAATATAAACTTATGTTTATCAAAGAAAACACTGCATCATTTATTATAGTCATTCTTGCTGTGAGATTATAATGATACAAGGTATTGGTATGCAGTGATCAGATTAGTCCCTCTTCCTTTTCAAAGACATTGTCTGATTGTCATAAAATATATTCCAAAAATACTTTTCATCTGTGGACAGTTTGAAAAAAGGTTTTCATTAATAATGTATTGACGGGAAAATTTTCTTTAACATGTTCACTGAGGTTGAGATACATTGGACAATTCTGCTCTGCTGTAGATGAGAAAGAGACCCTTGCTTGCAGGCAACTGAAGGGATCAACTGTGGTAAGGCTCACTAATGAAAATGTATCCTAACTGCATGGAGTGGTTCTTATGATCTAAAACTTTTATACTGCTGACCATAGTAATGAATGAAAAACAAACTCAAAACACTCAATGCTATTTAGAAAATGATTGAATGTTATTTTTGGCATTACACTTTCTCAGTAAAGTACAGATCTGAGTACTTTTCTTTGTGTTGAGTCCCACCTGAGTCCCATCTGGGACCAAAACCCTGAAAAAACAGTCAGCCACCTAATTGCTAGCACATAATGTCAGACCTCTAACCTACTCAGCCACAGTAACTTCCACAAAATGGAAGTCAGACAACTGGTAGCTTAGACTACAGACTTTGTCTACTTTGATAAGTGTTTACAAACTAGCACAGCCCCTGATTATGTCTGAAACTTATGAATACACAATGCCATAGTGTCTGTTCAAATCCCACGTGATTCAACCCAACAAAAGTACTAGACTCTCTGTAATACTGAGAAAGTCTAATCCCAAATCTAGCACATTAAACTCAAAACACTATTACACTTCAGCCAAGAATGATGTGGGTAATGAACGTCTGACAGTTATGTGCAGTGCCAGGAAAACATGTTCGTAGCACATAACTGTAAGGTTGCTGAGAGGACTCCTGAGACTACCTGTGGGACACTTGTGTGTAACCAAGGATCACAGGTGCATTTACTCATGTCTAAAAATAGATTTGGAGCAATCATTTGTCGAATGACTTGGTGTGATCGAATGACTTTATCTTGATAAGGTCCAATGTGGTGGTTTCAGAACAAAAGGCTATCAACTGCTTGAACTATAATAAACATGAAACACGTGAATGTGGAAGGCTAAATAATCATTTTCTATTCAAGGTTATATACGTTTGGATGTTGGTAATTTGTAAAGAGAGAATAGACTTGTCATTTATCAAACTGTCAGCACTTACTGATAATGACGTCAGATAACAGGGAGTATACTGCTTTAGGGGACACTATTCAATACCTGATAGACACATTATACGATAAGAAACAAATTAGAACAGAAAATGAAGTTGTAGACATTTTTTTTATTTGACTCAGTTTATGTAATGAATGTGATTTTGAACATGTTAGGAACTAAAGCACACAAATGCAAAGTGAGTAACTAAATCACGCTATGTTACACTGATATAGATGTTCCTTTTAGTTTTGGTATTACAATATTATTTCGTTGCTCAAATTCAAGACAAATAAGATGAATAGGATGAGGTTGAAAAATGATTATTATGTCTCTTGATGATATTAGATTTTGTTTATTATGGATTTAAAAGTCCATTTTGTGGATCCTTTGGTTATTGATATATTTGTAATAAATGT